>NW_024467578.1:4826-146078 GCF_000804445.1 Metarhizium album ARSEF 1941 | reverse complement strand
CCCCTTTTTTTTTTTTTTTTTTGTTGCATTTCAAAAACGACAGCCGCCGTCCCAGACAGAAAGGCGCTCATGGCGGGGGGGAGCTGCAGCCTCGCGCTCCCAAAAGTGGCTTTTCTTCGCAGCCTTGGTCAAGTCGCAACTCTCACACACCCTCACTCTCAAGCATTAACGGACCACCCGCAGCCATTTTCTCATCCAACCTCGCGAGAACCGAAACACACCCACTCCCTAGGCTTCCCGTCATCGTTGCACATTTTGGGCCCGGCTGCCTGCCTTGCGTTGCAAGCACAATGTCGTCCTCGGGGGCGCGCTCTGGCGAGCGGATGGTGCATCAAGACTTCATCGCGCGAATTCGCTTCTCCAACGCCCTGCCTCCGCCACCCAATCCACCCAAACTCCTCGACATCCCAAACATGGGCCTTGCAAGTGGACAGTACACGACTCCTGGATTCGCTTCGCGGCTAGCCAGAGAGCAGCCGCTGAATATCGAGGCTGATGCTGAGCTGGGCATGCCCTTGGACTTGGTGGGCATGCCCGGTGTGTTTGACGGTGACGAACGATGTGAGTTTGAGTTGGCCTCGACTGCCACGAATGTGTCTTGGTAAAATGCCCTGCAGTCGCGCGCAAGTCGACTGACACATGTCACAGCTATCCAAGCTCCCGCACAAGCTCCTGCCGTCCATCCTCACGACAGGCCGTTGCTGAGACCAATCGCGGCCCTCGGCAAGCCCAAGGTTGCCGAAGCAAACGTGTCCTTCCTCCGCCGAACAGAATACATCTCGTCATCGACGCCAAAGAGACACGAGGGGGGTAATCCGCGCGCTCTGCTCGCCAAGGCGCGGAAGCCCCAGCGACAGGCTCCCGAAGCTGCCGCCGACTCGCCCCAAGCCATCAAACGCAAGATTGAACGCGGCTTCGACGTTGCCCAGCAAGACCTCCGGGATCCCAAGCGAGTCAAGCACCCTACCAAGAAGCACCTCAAGGTCGTGGAGGCCATCCCCCTCATGCCCGACCTGCACGCGTTCCCCGATTCTGGCGCCTACGTCACGGTCAAGTTCCAGACCAACCCCGTCAGCAAGTCAAACAAGTACGACGCACGCCTCCTCTGCGGCCTGCTGCGGCCGATAGAGCGCACCGCGGCCGAGGACGCAGCCTACGAGGCCGCCCTCGAGGCGCACGAGCTCGATCCCGTCCACAACCCCAAGCCCCAGAACCTCATGAATTACGACTTCTACCTCGGACAGAGCGGCTCGGTGGCGGAGAACTTCCGCCGCAAGTTCGACGTCGACGACCCTGACCACGACGGCGACGAGTTGTACACGCATCAGGGGGAGACCGGCGGCTACTTCCAGTTCAACAGGGTTCGAGCCTACGAGACGTCCCACGAGACCGAGCTCGACCACCCCACCAAGTACGAGGACGAGGTGATACTGGCATACAACGACGAGGATGCCTATCCCAAACAGAATGCCATGTACTACTATCCCGTCATGCAAAAGTCAACCATCCGCCCCCAGCGAACCAAGAACATTGCCCGCACAATCGGTATTTCCCAGGAGGAGGAGCAGATCGTCGACCAGCTGGATATCACCGTCGAAGACCCTACCGAGGAAATGCTCGACGCTATGAGGAAGTACAAGGACCACCCTCTAGGGTGGGAGCAAGAGGCGGACGAGGCGGAAGAGCCCGCGCGGGACCAAGCCGCCGGCGAAGCAGACGGGGAAGACGCAGGGGCAAATGGTAACGACGGGTCCGAGAGGCGCTCGCCTTCTGAGGACAGAGATGCGGAAGCCGACGGGGACGAGGACTAGTAGTGCCACGACGAAGAGCAGGCCAGAGGTTTGTACGTTATTGTGCAGTGTGTCTTTTAGAATTATAGCGAAAACCCTGAATGGGAATAATCACCGTCACCAGTCGGCGCAGGGGTATATACAGAAATCCGCGTGATTGGCCAATCGTTTCTAAAGCCAAGATCAAACAAGAATGCATCCAGGTATCCAAGTATCTCAAGCGCCAATCAAATCGTTAAGAACACCAATTCATGCAACGCTCACGCCAGCCTGAGGAAATCGTGATGCCCAACAAACAAACGCACGCACGCCGAACCTACAATCTTTTCCCGGAGCTGGCTGGATCGAAACCAAGAACTGCCCTCTGATCGTCAATTACCCGCGCATACCTAGAATCGTCAGCCGTCATGACCACGCAAGACCGGGGCAAAGAAAGAAGAGAGAACTCACTCGAGCAGCAGCCTGAAAAACCAAACCTCCATGTCCTCCTTCCTCATCGTCTTTGCCGCCCACTCCCGACTCTCCGCGGCCATGTGCTTGCCGTCCTCTGCTCCCAGACTGCTCCCGTCAACGAAGCGCACCGTCTCGAGCCAGTCCTCGCCCTGCAAACTCAGCGGCACGTAATGAACCCACGGCTTGAGCCATTCATTGTGCCATTCCCGGAACAAGGCGAGCTTGAACGTCAGACTCGTGCTGTGCAGAAACGCTAGGAACCGGCCCGAGAAGGCGTTGCCATCGATATCCAGGAGGTACTTGTATCCCCAGGCGTCGCTCTGGTTCGCACGAGACGAGATGTTGAAAAAGGCCTGTTGCGCCTTGCAGTCCCCCTCGTCGCACTGGCCAACGTGGGAGAAGGCAACGTCCGTGAGGGCGCTGTACTCGGCACGGGAGACGTCGGCCACCGCCCACCTTGGTTGGCTCTCGCTCCCCTCGTTGTTGACAATCTTTGCCTGTCCGGCGGCGTTGATCTTCTTGACAAAGTGTTGACGGTGCTGCCTTCTCCAACCGCCGTCACGGCTGAAACCGCCCGTCGTGGAGCCCCGCCAGTACAGCTTGCTGTGCTTTTCGTCCCAGGCAATGTCCTTCTCCTGCTCGTACTTGACCTTGTCGTACCAATACCACGGGGAAGGGTAGATGATGTCGTTGTACGAGGAGATCTTGGACTGCGAGAAGATGGGGAACAGGTCGTGCACCACCTTGTACGTGTTTGGCCGGTCGAAGAAGCCATACGTCGAGCTGAGCGAGGGACTGAGGCAAATGTCCGCCATGGCAGTCGAGTTGTACACGAAGCCGAGCTCGCTGACGCCGTATTGGCCCAGGTCGTCCCATCGCTCGTCGTCGTCTAGAATCCTGGCAGGGCTGTCGGGGGGGCACGACATCCTCGAGTGAGTCCACGTTGCTTGGTGGCTGAACGAGTTGAACCTCGAGTGCTTGACTTGCTCGAATAGCATCTTGTCGCTCAGCTCGGGGGATGTCTTGGAATAGTCGTTCGTGGGGCTCCTGTTGGCGTTCAACGCCGGCATATTCTCCGTCTTGGCCTTCCTCACGAGCCTCGCCAGATCGTCATGGGGCACGATGACTCTTGGCTCGTCGTGAACGTTGAACGCGAGATCCATGTCGGGCAAGTGCTGCAGGAACCCTCGAAGCATGCCGTGCGTGGCATCGCGCTGCCACTCCATGCCGCCCTCCATGTGCGAGACCTGGTGGTTGCGTATGGCGACGCCAATGAGCGCGTTTTCATGGCCCAGTGCTTCTCTTGCTCTTTCTCGAATCGTTTTCGGTTTCAGTCCCCAGAATGGAGTGATGAGGTGGTATATCGTGTCAAATTCGTCCACGAGCTGGACTTTGTTAGACCTTGCAAATTCGAACCATTTGTCGAAGTGGGGAGGCGGCGGCATCCCATAGCGCCGACGGTACTCCTTGACCGCGCTTTCGAGGTCCTTGGATTGCCGCTTCGTCACCTCGTCCAGTTCTCGTCTTGCGTCCACCATGAGGTGCTGGATGGGATGTCTTTCTGAGCTGGGCACGTCCTTGGCCCTGTGGCCCCCTTGTATTGCGGCAGCACCTCCCCAGTCGTCTTGCAGCTCTTCCGACGGTCTTGATGTGGCGTGTACGTCGTTTACTGTCGTTGGCTCCGACGCCAAGGTCGAGCTCGAATCCAGCTTTTGCCCCGCATGTGCTGACGACTGTGAGGGCGACTCCTTTGATGTTGGTGTGCTCGCCTGGTTGAATGCTAATTTTGTCTCCAAATGCAATATTCGAACTGCAGTGTATATGAAAATTGTGAGAAGCACAAATGCTGCGGTCATAACCAGTTGTCGCCGCGGCATTGTGTTTACCGGGCCTCCTCTGTGGTGTCGAGGCTGGTACGGACCTCTCAGCGGGTTGTTTGCGCTTGTACTCGTACAAAAGTCAGGTTGGAGAACGCAGTCGTCGCTTGGGGAACTGGCCAGCATTTGGGTAGGGAAATACAAATCATGGAATAAGAAAGCAGTCGTGCTTTGCCGTTTACTTGGAGCGTTTCGGCCAACAACTGGTGACCCCGTCACCCCGTCAACAGGGTGGACGAGTACTGGTACGCAGCGTGACGCTCCACGGTAGCGCAAAGGCCTGTAATTATACCTGCTGGCCCCACACAACGGTGAGTCGATGACGCTCTGAGTGTCAGAGATCGAACTCAACAGACCGGTGCTTCCTATACCAGTGTTTCAAAGCATTGAGTCATCTTGGCTGGGCTTTTTGGGAATACTTGCTAAGTGTCGGACATGCATGTACCCCTTACATCATAAGCGCCTAGCCAGGTAGGTTATCTAGTAATTATTGCCGGTACCATTGTCGTGTCACGATATGCAGTCACATCACATGTCACGCGTGACCACAACGAGGACTCTTCCATATTTGTAGCGTGGGCCTAATAAAGGTATGCATTCATCGATTTCGCGACTATCCCAATGGCTGCCTCGGGGTATTGGCCATTGTCATCATGACCTTGCAAGCTATGCCTCAACTTTTTACCGACATTGCGACCCGCTTAGTAGAAGAAACCAATAATTTTGCCGGCCACGTGCTTGCGACGGGCTTCCTCATGATCCATGATACCAGCGGAGGTGGTGAGGATAACATAACCGAACTGACGGGCGGGCAGGAGCTTGACGACCCACTTCTCGAGGTCGGCCAGGCGAACGTTGTATCGCGGGGAGATGACACCAGTCTTGTTGAGACGGCCGTTCAGTTGAACGACAATCTTGCCAGAGCGGTGGTCATCGACCTCCTCGTACTCCCCGATGTAACCTGGAAAACAGAAGAGTTTGTTAGAGATGTTGCGACAAGACTCGGATGTGTTGATTTGGAATTGGCAAGAATCTCCACGGCTGCAAGACAGATCCGAGACCACCGCATGACTTGAATTTATCGGCAACTTATAGGGGCTGGGTCGTGGTGCGTAAAAAAGACCGCCGCCCTAGTTATCATGCCGAACGACGGTGGTCAAGGGATCTGCCATGGACGAGAAACACCTCAGATGTCGTGGGACCGCGTCGACGTACCGTGGCGCTGCATGACCTGAAGGAACTTGACGATGACCTTGGAGCTAGGTCGAATCAGGACCTGACGCTTGCCGGTCTTCTCGGCATTGTTGATGGAGTTGAGGGCGTCGTGGAGAACCGAAGTGCGAACCATTGCGGCGGTATTGTACGGAGATTCTCAAGTCGAACTGGAAATGAGGTATCTGCCAAAGAACATCGACGTTAGCCTCGCGCGGTCGTGAGCAAGGAGAGTGCCCCCACGGGATATGTCTATCTAGGAGGGTTCTGCTGCTCATTTCTGAAGAGGAGAAGCGTATCGAGGGCGTTCCGCGACCAAGTTTGCAATGCATCGACACCGTTGCCAGCACCCATCACATCTTAACCCGTCGCGGAGTCCCGGATTGCTCCCCTCTACCACGATAAGAGGCATCGTCCTGCATGGTTCCGAGGCACTGTCAGTACTCTCAAGTATTCTAACATACCTCAGTGGTTGCTTTGTCGGCCCTGTTGGATGGCGAGATTGTCGTGGGAGTCGATGGGGAAAAAAAAATTAAACAAATAACAGAGTCGTGCTCAATGCAGCCCGCGTGCAGTTTCGCTGGTGGGTGGGGCCAATTGGATGGATTTCGTGTGCCCTTGTGGTCCGTGCACAAAAAAAATGCCCTAAGCCTTCACGCACCACGCACCACGCACTACGCACTCGGCCACCAAAGATTTCGGCAAATCCTCGTTTGGGCGTTCCGTCCCTCCAAGCCCACCAACTTCAAGACGTACCTTTCGTCACCTTCTTTGTTTCCCCCTCACCAAACTTTTGAAATCTTCGAGGATCGCCCGACAAGATAAACATTCAATATGGTTAGTATTACTTCTGCAACATGGCATGAGTTGGCCTGCTGCGAATTGTGTCGCTACAGGCAGCGTGTTGCAACCAGCAGCGCATTGCACCCCGCCGTCGCACACAGTCGACTCGAATTCTATTTCACTGGAGAAAAACAATCAATCGCTAACAAGTAGTCCAACTTCTAGTCGGACGTAGAAGAGAACAACGCCCCCGAAGTCTCCGAGGAGGTTGAGGTTTCGGCCGACGCTCCCAAGGGCCAGATGTCCGTTCTGGACGCCCTCAAGGGTGTTCTGAAGCTGGCTCTCATGCACGACGGCCTCGCCCGAGGCCTCCGCGAGGCCTCCAAGGCTCTCGACCGTCGCCAGGCTCACATGTGTGTCCTCAACGAGAATTGCGAGGAGGATGCCTACAAGAAGCTTGTCGTCGGTCTTTGTAAAGAGCATAAGATCCCCCTGATCAAGATCCAGGACGGCAAGCAGCTCGGCGAGTGGGCTGGTCTCTGTACGTGAATACCTCAACCCCAGCTGTTGGTGTCAATACTCTTGGAGCGAGTTGCAATTTCCTAACCGTCAGTTTCCAGGCGTTCTTGACCGTGAGGGCAACGCACGCAAAGTCGTCAACTGCTCCTGCGTCGTCGTCAAGGACTGGGGTGAGGAGTCCCAGGAGCGCTCTATCCTCCTAAACTACTTCCAGACTGCGCCCCAGGAATAAATGATTTAATTGCTCACGATACGGCGTTGAATTTTGAAAGGCATAGAGGCGCCTGGTTTGTCAAGGCCGCCCGACACGGACACTTGCAGTTGTACTCTAGCCACTTGGGGTGGCTTCTGGATGGGTTCAGGTCGCAGCATGGCATAAGCCGTTGCATGAGGAAACACAACAAAAAGAAACAAAAGTTTCCGCTTCACAACATTTTCATTTTCGTTGATTTGATGGTCTTTGCAAAGGCGTGATTTCGTGTCGTGGCTCCATAATTATTATGTCCGTAATCTATTTGCGTCCCTCCACCTGCCCGGCTTGCCAGTTAACAGGCTGTTTTTTGAACTTGTCCAGGACTATCAGAAACTCACCATGATGATATGGTAGCCGAATTCCGTCTTGGCCTCGGCAATCTTGGGATTATTCGTGGTGCTGGGCTCCAAGGCAAAAGCCACTTCCTCAAACTTGGGGTCCAAACTACCCTTGGTTTTCCATCCGAGTGCGCCGCCTGTGGTCATCAAGCAGCGTTGTCAGCCGGGTTGGGTTTGTCATGTCAATACAATGACGGCGCCGGCGAGCTGGCTGTGGCAAACCTTGTCTCGCCTTGTCCTCCGAGTAACTCCGCGCCACTTCGTCAAACTTGACACCGTCACCAAGCTTGGCGAGGGCCTCTTCCTTCTTGGCGTGTTTCTCGCACTTTTGAAATACCATCCCGAAGGTCAGAGCCGCGCCACCCCGAGCAATGATGGGCCTGGCCGCGACGACTCACCAAGATGTGCCGGACGTTGATGGCTTGCGCTCCCTTTCCTTTGCCGCCTGATTCTTTGTCCGCCGCTTTGCCTTTGCCGCCGGACTTTTCAGCGCCTTTTTTGTCGTTTTTCCCCATGTTGAGCGCACCAACAACGCTCCCGAAGCTGAAGTAATGATGCCTTGCGGAGGGATCGGATGCTCAAACGGCTCTGGGTTAGGTTTGGGCTGTGTAGGGTGAGTCTGCGAGGTCAATGAGCTGGGGGGAGGGCGGACTGTTTTTGGCTCAGCCCAATAACAATAACCACGCCGTTCGGGATTGCCCCATAGCAACTTCCAAGGGACTTGGCGGCGAAACCTTTGCACTCAAGCTCGACTTGCCATGTGGCGTTGGGACGCGCCATTGACCGGTGCAGTCTTTACGAATCACGTATTTCACGCGCAGCCGCGAATGGCAAGAGAGTTGATGCGGGATGTCCATGGTCATTTGAAATGAACAGGTAGAGGCGAGCCTCAGGGGGGGAGACTACACCAGTGCGAGGGCGGGAAGAGCCGGTCAGGATTATATCTGCCTTTTTGGATCCCAAGTCGAGGTTGAAGCCTGTTTTAGAATATGCCACGGATTACGCTAGCATGGGACAATTGTCGGGTGGTTGACGCCAAAATTCCTTGCAATGATTTGTCCCACGATAGGGCTCTCTGTGGCAATGCTCGCCACAAAGAAGAGCGTTTCGTCAATGGGTGGTACTCCAGGGAACATGTTGACGGCACCGCGGCTGTGCAGTCACATGGCCATCCTGACCTGGGGGACAAGGTAAACTAGCAAATTGACTGAAGCTGTTTGCTAAGAACACGAAAGTAAGAAGCCAGCGCCACTACACTGGTACCAATTACATTACATCCGACACTTGACAGCGAAAGCGACTCCGCCGGGAAAAAAGTCTCAACGATTCGGAAATCAAAAGACATGGCGTTCCGGCTGGCGGGGGAATCAGCCGTCAATGGTCTTCACTTCAATCTTAAAGCCAGCATCACTCGCACGGTCAATATACTTTTGTCCCAAGCACGCAGGAGTAAATATACCCCCTCCCAACTCGACGTCATCTTCAAGAATGGTCCGCGCAGCCTCGGCAAGGAACGCCCCGGTCACTACAACAGAGATGTCAGTACACAACATGCTTCGCATTTCAAGCCTCGGGCCGCGATACACACTCACACATGTACATACTGCCGTGGAACCAAGCACGGCAGAAAGCTTGCTTCTGATCTGGGTTGCTCTTAATGTCGGGCGTGGCAGTGGCACGATACTCGATCCCTTCCTTTTCCATATCTTCCCTGCTGACACCCTCTCCTGGCTGATAGACAAATCTCTTTACGAGACTTCTAAAAGGGGGGACGAATACCAGGAGGAGGCTTCCAATCGCTAGCCCAAAATGAATAGCAATGCCGTAGAGCCAGTTTCTGGCTTTAAAGAACTCACTCCATGTAAACCCGGAGCCATAGAATTCCTTCCGCCTGCTGGGAATCTCGTGTAACAACCCCCATGTTCTGGTAACGACGGCCTGGTCTACCGTTGCAGAGATGGATGTAGTAAGAAGACCCAGATTTGGCCGTGACGTGACACCCAGGATGGTCTGGAGGAACCCTTTCTGCGGTTTGGCACCAGAGGTATGAGGTATTGGAGATGTCGCAAACGGCTTTGTGGATTCAACGACCTCTTTCAAGGAAAACTGTTCGAAGAGGACCAGCACAGTAGCTAATGTGCCACCCGAGGGTGTGGAACTGCCGGTGGTTAGGGTATGAGATTGTTTTGGGGAAAGTGGAAAGCGGAAACGCACTTAAGCTTATGGACAGTGACAACGACGTCCTTGGTCAGAGCGCCCAAGTCCGTTCGCAGATGTTGTGCCAATGACCATGAAATCAGGTCAGCCGGCACAGATTCTACTCCTGACTGAGGGATCATGATGGCCCCAGTCTTCCTCGCAGTACTTTCGTACTTGTTGATCATGCGAGCAACCCAGGGAGTCTCGCCAGTGCAATCGAGGTAGTGTGTGCCATTCTCAGCACAGAGTCTGAAAATAGATTCGCCATACAGGCAGTAGGGGCCAACGGTAGTGATAACCAGAAAAGTCTTTTTGGCCAGAGTTTCCAATTGGGCCCCATCGTTGGTATTTGCAATCTCAATACCTAAAATCCCGTCAGAGCTGGTACTGGTCTCGGTTGCACCAAGATGCAACAAAAGACGAGCCAGTATGAGACATACTGGGTGGCAGCCGGTCAGGATTCAGCTTCTTGCAATCCTCAATTATGCTCTGCAGCTTGGATTCCGACCGTCCAGCCACAGCCCATTTCAAACTAGTTGGGAAATACTTGGCGATGTGCTCGGCCGTCAGCTGGCCGGTATATCCTGTTGATGGAGCCATTAGCTTTATAGCCCATTTCCCAGAACCTTGAATAACAGCACATCTATCGCGGGTATGCTCACCGGTAGCTCCGAAGACAACCAGGTCATAATGACGTCCATGGTTTTTGAAAGCCATTACTGCAATCCCAAAGCTTAAAGCTTGCGGTTGGTGCGGTGGCGTGATAAACTGCGGAAGGGCTGCTCTACGACACAATCAGGTCTTGGGGCAATAGGGGCAATTAAAAGGACTGCTATACATGATGCCGTTGAGGGAATTGCGGACTCTGAATATGCAAGCCACGTAACGATCACGTTGTTCTTGATCGAGTTGACGGCATTGCCTGTCCCGGTGTCTGTACGACATGCCGCCACAGAGTGGGTCCTGACCAATACGATGGAAGCGGAGTACTGCCCAGCCCAGTCAAAGCCCGGCTGCAAGCGAGGGGAACCTCTCGGCAGAGGGGCTCACTAAGCTACATCCAGGTAGCTTGGGGGCCCTGAGAGCTTCGGCTGTCGAGGGTGTCATCACCTGATAAGTCATGTGCTTGGTCGGCGTTTTGGGAAGGACCGACACCCCACTCCGTAAAAAAAAAAACGAATAATTCAGGATGTGGGACCTTGAGTGCATTTTCGCTTGGCCCGCCGCGGCCGGCTCACGTGCTTGCCCTAAGGAAAATCACAACTCCAGCACATTTTCGGCGGCCGCAACCGCGTTCGAGGTCGAGCACCAAACACTGCCCGCCCGTCACTTGTCGTCTTCCACCCCAACGACAAGCCTCACATATCAATCAAGATGACCAAGCGTACGAAGAAGGTCGGTGTGACGTACGTATTGAAACTTGCACGTATTGCTGTGGTCCTTTTCCATTTGCTAACTCCGCCTACAGCGGTAAATACGGTACCCGGTAAGTTGCCAAAAATTTCAACTTTGTCGCCGCGCGAATGTCCCCCGATACCCGGCACTCAACTGTGCAAGACTTGAAGAACAATTCGGCTTGAACATGGCAAGAAGGAAGATGTAGGAAGTCATGCCGAGAATGGATAATGTCGACTCGACATTTGACCGGTGCCCAAGCATGACAATAAATTGCAGCAGCATGTTCCAAGTCAGAGCACGACATTGAATCGCAGCACTCGGCGCCAACTACCGTCCTCGAAGTTCTCCGACGGCGAAACTAACTTGGTCGTGTAGTTACGGTGCCTCCCTGCGGAAGCAGGTGAAGAAGATGGAAATCACCCAGCACGCCAAGTACACGTGCACTTTCTGCGGCAAGGTCACGGTCAAGCGCCACTCCACCGGTATCTGGAACTGCAAGGCTTGCAAGCGCACTATCGCCGGCGGTGCCTACGTTGTTGCGTACGTCCCATCGCAAATCCTTACCCCTGTTGCTTTCGAGAGTCGAGCGCGGAGGGGGGATGGATATATATCAAAACAGACAGAGGCGGCCGTACTAATTCAGCGTACAGCACCCCTGCCGCCGCCGCCATGCGTTCAACTCTGCGACGATTGAGGGAGATTGCTGAAGTATAAGGGAGCACTTACGATGGGCGAGAAGCGTTTACGGCATGTGCTTTTCGGTCTGGTGTATGGGGAATTCTGCACTACGAGTTGACGAAATGGGCGTCGACATTCGAGCTTGGGCCACAGAGGCCGGTCGACCAGCAGGGGAATAAAAATAACAACGGTTTCACGGTCTCTGGCCCATTTTATTCCACTTCCTCTGTTTTTTGCGTGCCGTCTGTCTTGTGCTACAAGATACCTACGACGATAAGTGGCGAGGCGTGTTGTCTTTTTCTCCTTTTGACACGGACAGCATTTGGTAGATTGTCCTGGGACACTCGCGACCATGGGGCCCATGAATCTAATCGTGCAATAACTCGGCCTAGCTTCCTAGCGACCTCCAAGATCCTCGCATCGGCCTTCCAATCTCTGCACGCCCATTGATTGAAACAAGCTACTAGTATGCCAGCCACATGCAGAGCGTGCAAGACTCTGTGCCTCCAATGTCCATGCCAATTGCAAGCTTGTTTATGGAGCACCCCGTAATATTACCAGCCCAACTGCGAAGCGGCATGAGAAAAAGGGCACCACATGGAGTCTCCAGTGGCGAATGACGTGTCAAGTGTCCCGCATCGCAAGCATTCATGGCATGGTAGTGTCCCAACCACGTCAGGAATCAAGCAGGTCGCTGACTCGCACCCGATATAACGCAGCCTGCGGCGTACACGTAGCAACTACGTACGCACTTGCCGAAAGTCTGATAACACAGATGCCGGGAATACTACACGCAGCCATCTTCATGGCTCGGCAGCCCGAGTCTACCCAGTGGCAAGGCGAGCTGCTGCTCAGCAGCAGTAATAACGAGATGTTTCTCAGCGTTATTTGGACGACGGGGTTACCACGTCAGGTACCAAATCATCCATGTCGACCTGATACCCTGATACCTGGATGACGGGCGCCGGCGGCGAGGTTGGGCGCCATGCCAGGCATCTCTTATTAGTTTAAGGGAGGAGTCCAGAAGCATGTTGTTTGCCGCACGGAGTAGAGTCGCTGCAAACCCGCATGTCATATACTGGGTTATTCCAGTCGACCATCCAGACTCGCAAAAAGACACATTGGCCCGGAATGGCAAAGTGCGGGCATCACGTACGACGACAAAGATGCGTAGATTGCCTGTTACGGAGCGCTCGAAAGTCGAGGCGGAATTGGGGTCTGAATTGAAGGATTGCTTGTGCTCGTGCTTGTTGAGGGGGTTCCAGATTGACAGAGTAGGCTGCCGATTCCGCGGTCATGGCTCGCAGCCCGGTTCAAGCCAGCACACAGAACTGTAAATACCATCACGTCCATCGTCGTGGCCACGCGCCTTGGTGTTTGTTGTTCGCGCAACACTCGGGAGGCACGCACCAACCGAGTGTCGCCCAGTTCACGCAGTCGGCCTCCATGTAGCGCCGAGTCTGCGCAGTTGCAACCTCGAACCATTGGCGGTGACAAGCGCAGCTGAGGAACCACTCACACCAAACAAGAGTCCCGAGAGTTTGCATTCGAAGGCGGACAGAAGACAGAAAAACGTGCCAAACAGGCGCTGCCCTCCTTCAATTGCAAAACCGGTCACGGGAGTCCTGCTCCCCACCCACGCCATGTTTGACCACGAGCAATCAATCAAGCCCGGCTACTGCACCGCCCGAATAAGACGTCATGTCATGCTTGCATGTCCGCGAGAGACATCAGACCCTGCAGTGAGCAAGTTGACTGTCTGATGGTGAATAGCTAGTAGTGCCACGCAAATGTGTCTTGGAAACAAAAACATGCTCCTCCAAGAAGCCTGTCACGACCCAGTAGGTAGCCGCGGTCGATAAGGAGGGGTCCATGAATTTTTCCATGAAGAGGAAGCAGAGGAGGGGAAAGGCCGACCCAGCCAGGTGAATCATAAGCCACCTTCTACGGAGTACTCTGCGGGGGAAAAAAAATTCATCGTACTTGACAAAAAGTACTTGATGCTTGACACTGCAAAAAACGGGCCTGTTTTGACCAGACACTGTGAATACTCTAGGTACTTGGTACTTTGAGTAGGTACCCAGGCACTTAACCTACCGAGGTTCCTCCTCCGTGGTACTCGAGAGCTTCACGCATTACGCTGGTCGGCGCACATGAGCGTCTGGCCATGTGCTTGATTGAGTACTTAGAACTACTGGCCAGACACGAGACGTTGAGCCCACGACAAGCACAGGCCACGCCCACCCCCCAGATTCACGATGGCGGCTTTCCGAGATTTCCCCTCCTCGTTGCCGCGCGCTGTCTGCTGGCGTCAGTCCGCAGCGGTGTCGGCGTCGTCGACGCAATTGTGCCTCGTCGTTTGGATGCCGCTCCGTGAGGACAAGTCCAATGTCCCAGCGACCTGGCGACTAACGCGCGCTGCACCGCCGGCCGCTACGCTACAGCGTCAGCCTATAACTGGCCGCCTCGGAGGGCGCTGGGTGCCGTTGATTGGACGTGTCCCGACCAGCTGACGCCTGGGCCTGAGTTGACAACAGGGCAGACGTGTCTGCCTGCACCACTGGCCACACCAGACTCACTCTCGCTCTCCGTCGCCTCTCTCTTTTTCCTGTCCATGTTCTCCGCCCACGGACCCGTTTCATCCTGACTTTTTTCTCTCTTTCCCCCGGTTCCCAATCCCCTTCCACGTCCCCGGTCCCAATCCCAATCCCAATCCTAATCCCTAATCCCTAATCCCCATCCCCATCCCACTCGTTAGTCTGGGCTGGCCTCTGCACCGCCAGACCGCCCGCTCGCCCACCACCGCCGCCACCATCACTTGACCACCTACTGAGTGGTCACCCATACCGAGTACTCCGTAGCGTAGCTGTTATTACTGCTGCTAATACGGAGCAACTACCTCCCAAGTAACGTACCTGACCACAAGTCACCAGCTCCGTCCATCACTGGTTCCCTCCAACGGCTCCACCAATAAATCAACCACCAACCAGTTGACCCTCCAGCGACTGATACAAGCACTCAGCACCACCGCTCACTCACTCACTTCCAGAGTCAAGTGGTCCGTCTGGTCTTGCATACAGCTTCGCAACCAAAGGCCGTCCGTCTACTCCGTGCTTCTGCTGCAACGACCGTTGCTTCGCTGCGCTTCTCCCGTCGCCTCGCCTCTCTTCTTCTTTCCAACCTTATTTTACATGTTTTCATCATTTTTGCCTCTGCATCACCCAAACTGCCGTCATGGACGAACCTGAGCAGTGCATCATCTGCTTGGATCCTCTGCCGCACCCCTCGTCTCTGTCCTCGCCGCCTTCGCCTTCGCCTTCGCCCAAGCCGGTCAAGGAGGCCGCAGAGACCACAAACTCAACAATCGTCGTGCCCGACGCTGTGGCCGACGAAACCAATCATCTCGACATAGTTGCTGCTCTGGATGGATGCGAGCATGTGATTCACGATGCCTGCATCCGCTCTTGGGCTCAAAAGACCAACACTTGTCCCATTTGTAGGACACCCTTCCACTGTGTCCGTGTATACAATGGCGTCGACGGTACGTCTGCCACCCACCACCCACCGCCATCTTCTTTCAACCTGCCATTGCAGGCAGACACCCAAACGCAAAGAGAGAGAGAGAAAAACGAAGCGTATACTTACGACTGTTAGGCACTGCCATCTCTACCTACGATGTCGTTGATAAAAAGCAAGTCGCCGAATTCGATGTTCAAGCCTGGCTTGGAGAGAACATCGTGGACCAAGACGACGACGAGGGCAACCCTTGTCCCATATGCAATTCGGCCGAGCGAGAAGACATTTTGCTACTATGCGACAGCTGTGATGCTGCCTATCATACACACTGCATAGGGCTCGATCATATTCCCGAGGGCGACTGGTACTGCATGGAATGTGCTCACCTGTTCCAACTCACCGGGGATCGCCCTGAGCGGACCGATGCTGAACCAGAGTCGCCACGCCCCCAGCTCGTTCAACGCCCGCACCCACGAGACGTACGTGGCTATCATGTTCGGACTCGCCAGCGCCTCAGACGAGCCCGCCACCAGGCTCGTAACGCCGAGTGGCAGGGCGCCTGGGGACAGTTTTCCGGTCGTTTCTACGAGATGAGCGATCTGGATCTCGATAATCACGATGAAGAGGATGAGGACCTCGAACAATACCGTCGCTTCCAGCAGCTTGACCGCCGGGAGTTGGACCGATGGCAACAACGCATGAATATAGCCAATCGCCTCGGTGCCCGTGAGACTTTTGCGAGTAACATTCCACCGCAGATCAGCGAGCGCCTGCAGCCTCCGCCGCCACCAGTCGAGGAAACTCGTGACGAAAGGCGTGCATGGGGTGCATTCGATCGCGCTCGGGAAGCTGAAGTCGCAACCGGCGGGGCGCGTAAGCGAAAGAGTCGATCAGTCACCGCGTCTCCGGCCGAACCAGTTCAAGAACCAGAGAGGAAATTGAAACGTCCGCGGACTAGGAGGTTGCCCACCCAGGCCGAGGCCTCTAACCCTGTCCCTTCACCCGATATACCTGGCCCCTCCAATGCACGCCCGGCGACGACCTCCCTGGCGGTGGCATCGGCGGCGACAACTGGAAGCAACGGAATTAATAGTACGAACATCATCAGCGGCACCAATGGCATTCCCATCAGAAACGGCCTGACGCGGACGGAGAGTGCAACGCCCTTGGTGTCGTCACTGCTTAAGGAGTTAGAGCCAAATCCCTTGTCCGAGGACGAGACGCCGGTATTGACACCAAACTGGCGCGTACCTCCAGAAGCATCATCTCCCGCCCTCTCACCTTCACCCTCAAACCATAGCAGCCCTCGAGCTCTGTCCTTGACTCCACCACCCCTTCCGAGCCTCAACGGTCGGCCTACCTCTCCGACCCTGTCACTAAGCACACATATTGAGCCACGATATCCTCCTGCAAATTATTCTCCTACTCGAGCCAACAGCGAGCATGGAGACCCAGACTCACGTTCAACCAAGGTCGACTCACGCCCGCTAGAACTGCGACAACCTCGCCCACGGCGGGCACATCAAGTACCACAGACGGAAGAAAGCTCGCCAACACGATGGACAATGACGCATGAGGAAAAGAAAAGCATAAATGATATTGTCAAATCCGCTTTGCGACCTCACTGGCGGGCGCAGAAGCTAACAACGGAACAATACGCAACGATTAATCGCGATATATCTCGAAAGCTTTACGACGAAGTGAAGGGTGCTGCATCGCTCAATGAGGAATCTCGACGGACGTGGGAGAAACGAGCCACGCAAGAAGTAGCACAGGCAGTCGCCGGGCTTTCAGCTTGATCACTGTTGGCGCAAAACAAAACGTTTCGGTTGACATCGGCGTTTTCAGGCTTAAAAGATGGCCTGTCGTGGTTAGATACCCAGGTAATTTTTTGTACCATTCCCGGATAATGGGGCTCTTTCGTTTTCCACTTGGAGATTAGAGCTGGCGGCGGCGTAACGGGCGCGTTGTATGTTGATTGTATGTGATCATAGTATCGGGAGGCACAATGATGTTATTAGCGATGAGGATGACTTCTTTTTTGTATTTTATCGTTTGAATGATGCACCGGGCGCCGCCCGAAGGGGCCGGATTCAAATTTTATATAACATTGACGATGGTTACAACGCTCGATCGCTCTAGAAGCAAAAGTAGTGGTTTGACACCTAAGCACGTTTAGCCATGAAGCTCGACTTGTTTGAGAAATGGGTCGCGCCGAATTGAGAACATAGCCTCCCTTGACAGAGGGAAAATCAACAAGCTATATTAAAAACAGCTCCCAGATCCAGGTGGTTTCAGATCATGTCGTACGAGCTCCATGGTCAATGAACCCTTTGACGCGGGTGTTCCGTCGCCCAGGCCATAGTGGGGTGGGTAGACCAGTCCACATAGGACAGAACGGAAAAGAGAGGAAAAGCCTGCCTCCGACGGTGACTTGTCAGCAGTGTCTATCTAACAGAACCCAATAGGTAGAAAATTGCAGGCGCCGCTAGCGAAAAAGACTGCTCTAAAATTCACTCTGGGCACTCGTAAATGATCAGGACGTTCTGGAGGTGGAAACAGGTCTTGACGATAAGGAAAATGGTGCCTTGGTGAAGGAGGAGAAAGGGCAAAAAGAGGGATGCGAGAGGAGACTGAGAAGTAACTAGAGTGAGTGGATGGCAGAAGCTTCCTGCCTCAGGCATTAACGAATGCTGTGGCCGTGCTACCGGGGTCCAAGAACAAGCTTGGGTTCATGACTAACCCGCCCGCCTATCCGGGTACGTAGCTAAGCCGGGCCAGGAGCTGTGTGCAAAAGGTCCGGAAAAAAAAAGGTACGAGACCTCAACCGACGCGCCTGTTCGACATCTTGAAAATTTCCTGGCCACCCCAAGCCCGGGGCAAAGTCATCGTGATCATGACTGCGTCAAGTAGGGGCCGGCGTGCACTTCAAGGCGCCTTGTCAGGTTAGAAACCCATCCCAGTTCCAAGTCATGTGCATCAATCAAATTGGGCAGCAGCACCCTACTCCGGACCCAGGAAAACTAACCTCAGACGACACCACAGCCTCCCCAGGAAAAGTTTGCTCAAGATGCGCCACGAGTGCCCAAATCGCCGCGCGCTTCTACTCCTCCACCACGGCCGCGACGGCCAATCTGCCTCCAGATGCGCCGGCGTCCTCCCCCGCGCGAGCAAGCCCTCCGTACGATGTGCGGTCCGGCCTCATCCTCACGCGCCCTCCTCTTCTGACACGGAAGCTTCACCCTTTCGAGAACGCCTTCTTCTTCTACCAGAAGCGTCTGGAGGAGCGGCTCAACACGCCTTTCATCACCAGCATCTATTTCAAGCCCGACACCGCGCGACGCTTGGACTGGAGTCTCAAGGTCGGCGAGCGCCAGGGCACCGTGGCCAAGGACATCGGCGTGTATAACGGCAAGGGCTCGAAAGCGTGGGATGACGAGCTCAAGGTCGGCGATCAGCTCAGCAGCCAGGAGAGCCTTCTGAACAGTCTCCTCAAGGATGCAGAGGCCCGCGTCAGCGACGACGCCGAGGTCATCGCCCCGGAGGACGTGGTCCCTGTGGAGAGGCCCTTGGAGAGGGAGACCGAGGCCGATAAGAAGGGCGACGTGAAGAGACTTGACAGACAGCTTGACAGGACGCTGTACTTGGTTGTCAAGGGAACAGACGGGTGGATGTTTCCGGCTGATGCTGTTTCTAGGGACGAGAACCTGCACGAGGTACGTTTCGTTTTTAAAAGGGAAAAAAAAAAAAAACACCCACACACATGAGACCTGACGGGACCGTATGGCGTGACGCTGTGTGCTAATGAACGAGCTAGGCCGCCCAAAGAGTCTTGGACCAAGCTGCCGGTGTAAACATGAATACGTGGATCGTCAGCCGCGTCCCCGTTGCCCACGTCGTCGAACAACCCGTCCAGGGAGCCGATGGCACTCTTCAGACCCGCGGCCAAAAGACGTTTTTTCTCAAGGGAAGAATCATGGCTGGCCAGGCTAACTTGAAAGGGAACCCGTTCGGATACACCGACTTCAAATGGTTGACAAGGGAAGAGTTGCAAAACGAGCTGTCGCCTGAATACTTCCGTGGTGTGCGAAACATGATGTCGGACAGGTGAACAAAGAGCAAGGGCATACGCCACTTTAAAAGATATGACGACTTCACTGGCGGAAGTTGGAAAAAATTACATACAGCGCGCCTGCTCAGATGGCGTATCTTGTAAAATTACATTGTAAACATCTTTGTACAGCATGTCAAAACAATCAACGGCCTCGTTTTCCAATCCCATGCAGATTTCACTCGTCTTTGCCTCCGTCGCCTCAAGTGCGATTCTTTGCACCGTCGTATGACCAAGACACACATACACGCACCAGCCGTTACGAGCACGCAGCATAAGCTTAATTGCACTTTCCCAGGTGGTTTCCCCAACGCCCCAACTCCGCAACTTGTCCTGATATATTTGATGCAAGCGAACACAACCCGCCCCCCAGCCCCCCAGCCGTTCTCCTGATTACCCCGACGAGCCACTCGTTTGCAACGTTCACACAGGCTTGGCTTGCCCTTCAACGAAGTTCAGGGCGTCTTCTTCGCTGTAGCAGTTGATGGAGCTTGTCTTGTTGTGGAACGTCACACCGTAACACTTGTCTGCCACATGGACAATTTCAGGTCGGAACGTGGTGCAAATGAATTGGGTGCCGGCTTCGTTGGAAATGGATTTCAACAAAGCCGCAACGGCGGTACGGTATTGGGCGTCTAGGTTTGCATCTACCTCGTCAAAGATGACCATGGGACTGCTCTCAGTCTGTTGGAGGGCAAAGATGAGACAAAGAGCACATAAGCCTAGTGGTAGGCGGTTAGTTGGTGTGCGTTTTTTTTTTTTCATTGCATGTCCACAGAAAGGTAGTCACTCACTCTTCTGTCCACCGCTGAGCTGTTGAATTCTCTGCTGTTCATCCAGGTGCTTGGAGTTGAACGAAACGCTGATCCCTACGCCGGTGTAGTTTTCCACACTGCCGCGTGCTTCTTCGTCTGACTCCTCGGGCTCCTGGCGCCGATCGGCTCTTCTCTGGATGACCAGACGTCCATGGCCAGCGGGAACCAGCTTTCCAAAGATGGTCGCAAACTCTTTCGAGACCTGCTTGAAGGTCCGCTCAATGGCCTCATCTTTACGCCGATCCAGGTGCTCGACAAGCTCCTCGATAGAATCTTGTGAGGCATCCAATTCCTTTCGTCGCTTCATGAGTTGGTCTTGCTGCGTCGTAAAGTTGTTATACTGCTCAAAGGCCTTCTTGTTGACGTGCTTGTATTTCTTCAGAGCTTCATTGACCCGCTTCAGTTTGTTGGTGATCTACTCGCTCATCAGCATCGTGCAACACAGCCGCGCTGGTGCGATATTTTGCGTTGTTTGACCAAACTCACCGTGGTGGCTTCCATATTCTCGTATTTATCGAATGCTTCTTCTGGAAGCACTCCCAGCTCTCTGATGTTCTTGGCGCATTCGGCAGCCTGGGTGGTGAGAAGAGCCTTTCTTTGCATCGCCTTCTCCATCCTCTTCTGCTGCTTCTCTATTCTTGAGGAGAGTTCGTTTTGTCGTTGCTCTCTCTCAGACTTCTCCCCGCCAAGTTCATCAATCCGGCCAACAAGCTGTTCTATCTTCCCTTCAGTCTCCTGGAGATTGGCTTCAACGGTGCGAAGCGACGTTTGAGCCTTCTTCAACTCGCGTTGCGCCTCTTTCATGCCTCCAGCTGACCCACCAGAGGTCGAGTTCTCGAAGGCCTGGCTGCTCAACTGATCCAGCTTCAGCTGGAGATTTTGGCGCAAATCCACCTCGAGGAATTGCTTTCTCCTCTCGAGTTCTCTTCGCTGATTGCTCAGGTCGTTCCACTGTTTTTGCAACTGTTGTGAGACGCTACTCAGTCGCTCCAGCTCTAGTTCTTCCGCAGGGGTAATGTTCTTCTTGAATTCGGTGCCTATTTCAGCTTCGTGAGCTGCAATTTCTTCCAAAAACCCGTTGAGGTTTTTGTCCACCAAATCCCGACGGACTGAAGCAGCGTCGAGACGGGACCTCTCGTTCTCAACATGGGCAGACTTGTTTCGCAGCTCGTGCTTCAGTGGCTCAAAACCGTCGTCAGCTTGGCGTAGTCGCTGCTCCAGCTTTTGAAGTTCTGACATGGCACCTGTGATCTCTTGATCTTTGAGCTCAATCTGTCGGCGCAGGTCCCGGGATTGTGCTATTAGATTATCATATTCCCGTCGCCACTTGTTCGCGGAATGCACGGCTTCCAAGCGTGACTTGCGGGGATCAATGTAACCACCAGTCATCGCACCTCGCTTGTTAGTGGTATCACCTTCAGCCGTGATGCCGTCTACCCCGTGGCTTCGGGCATACTGAGAAGCCACAGCCAAGTTGACACAGACGACAGTCTTGCCAAACACTTGCTGGAATGCCTTTTCATATTTTTCATCATACTGGATCTTGCTTATCAAGGGCACGGCGTCACTAGAGCGCGGAAGAGTTATTTGTCGAGGTCGTAGTTGGGCCAACGGCATGAAGGTAACTCGACCGCCACGTTGCTTAAACAGAAGATCGGCCAAGTATGTCGCAGTATCGGCGTTATCAACGACGTAGTGAAATAGGCTAGCACCCGCGGTCTGTTCAACGGGTAGTCGGTACGCTTCATTCACCTCGAGCAGGTCGGCGAGTGTTCCGTATGCGCCGGGAATATCTTTCTCTGCCTTGAGGCGACGAATAAAGGCTAGCCCGCGGGCTGTTGCACCATCGATGGTGTGGGACATTTCCCTTTCAGCTTGGTCCTTCTCCTGGCGGGCGTTGGCAATGACAGAATTCAGCTTGTCTTCTTCGCGACGAATAAGCTTCCGCTCGTCATTCAACTTATCCAGATGGGCCCTGGCCTGCGTCGCTTCTTCTGCCAGCCGGACTCGGTCGCCACTCCAATTGCCGAGACGGGACCGCAAGTCGGCCACCTCCCTCTCCATCAGTTCGATGGATTTTCGGATCCTAGCAACTTCTTCTTCGGCTTCCAGCTTGTTGGCCTTTTGGGCGCTCATTGTCATGTTTAACTCTTCAATCTCAGACTTCAACCAAGTGTCGCGCTCCGACTTGTTCTTAAATCGCGAACCGCGACTTTGTTTGGCGAAGAGTCGCGTCCGTGATGCTTCAGCCGTATCCAGTTGCTTTCTCACGTCATTCTCTTGCTGTTTCCTCTTGGTGTACCCAGGCAGAATATCGTCCAGCTCCCTTTTTTTCTGTGCCATCTCCGCTTGGACTGATTGCAGTTCGGCTTCGTGTTGCGAACGAGCTTGTTCCAGAGCAGACTGCCCATCTTTCAGGTTCTTCACTTTGAGCTCCACCTTGGCCAGAGCCTTGGCGCCATCTCGCCTATCTTCTTCGTGTTGGCGACGATCGATCTCGAGGAGCTCCAACTCTCGTTGCAGGCCATGGATCTCGACATCCAGGTTTGCAATGGCCTTCTCCCCTTTTAGAAATTCTGAGCGGCTTGAGTCGCTGGTATCTAGGCCATCCTGTCTAGCGTTATCAATGTCCTCCAGAGCAGACTGAATTGTCACCTGCTCCCGATGATGGTACGCATATTCAAGGCATCGCCTCTCCCTGTCCTTGTCTTGGAAGCCTCGCAGTTCTTCCTTTTCTTCCTCTAGTTCACTCAACCGCTCCTTGATATATTCCAGTAGTTCGTCGATTTTTTCTCGCTTGTTGTTAGTCTCGTTCATGATTTTGAGTGACTCGGCGCGGCGTGCTTCGTACACGTGAGTACCGGCAACTTCTTTGAGCAAATTCAGTCTGTCGGACTCCTTCATGTTGGTCAATGCCGTGACACGACCTTGTGGGACAATGTAGTATGGGTTCGAGCGTGAAAAACCCGCGGCCTCGAGGAGGTTCATCACATCCGTCTTGGTCACTACCTTGCGGTCTACAGAGTACTCGTCCTTCTTGAGTCCGATAGTTCGGCGCAAAACAACTTCCTTGTTGCCTGTGGGGAAGCGATCGTCGCTGTTGTCAAAAATAATCTCGACGTACGCAGACATGACTGCAGAGCCCGAGCCTTCATGGAGCAGGCCCTGGCGTTCTTCGCGACTCATCTGGGTGTATGCATCACTCAGGACAAATCGCATCGCCGCGAAAAAGTTACTCTTTCCGGAGCCATTGCGGCCAACGATGACGTTCGTCTTGGGCGAGAAGGGTTCGATGACAGTCTGCTCCTTGTAGCTGTCGCGGGGTTAGAGCAATGCGGTGCATGTTTGCGCAGACAGGGGGCGGCGAAGCGTACCTCTTGAAGCCCTGGATAATGATCTGCTTGATATACATGGTGGCCTGCGCTGGCGCTGACGCGCAACATGCGAGGGACCGGGGAGCTACAGTTTGAACTTGGCCCTGAATTTCGTCGTGATGGAGGGAGGTCGTCGTATCAGTGCGTGCGGTGCGACGCGTCTCTCGCCCGTCGCGATTTAGCAAGCAGCGGGAGGTCGCGTTGAGGGACTGTGGGTGTGTGTGTGTGATGCCTAAGGCCAACATTCTTGTTCGGCACCCTATACCCTTGTAGTTATCAGCCATCCTACTTCGGTACTTGGCTTTCTGCTGCGCGACTCCCGCTGTCGGTAGTTCTGATTTCAAATTACATAATAACTACCAGTAATGGCGTTGGTACACACATATCTTTGTGGTAACGTCAGGGTTACTGGAGAGTGGCAGCCTGGTATACGTACATTGCGTTGGGTGTGCAGAATGGCAGGCGTCGATGTCGCAGGAGGGGAACCAGGGAGGGTGCAGTTACAAAGGGCACAGAGGTGACACAAACATGCACCCGAATAAACGGTAAAGAAGGCTCCCAGACGAAGGAAACCAAAGAAACATAAGCCGTCCACTGCAAACAGCGTGATTGCTTGCTCGTCGTGCGCCCCAGCTCGGCAGTTGGGGCCAGGACCCGCTCAGTGATATTGATGTTGCAGTGCGCCATGGTACGGAGTATGGCTTGCAGAGTATACTAGGTAAGTTTGAGTGTTTCCTGTTGTTGCCTTTCCCACGCAGGGTCGATGAAGTGGCTGTTTTTGTCTCCGGTGCCAGAATCCCATGGCTGTGGGTAACCCGATCGACGCTCAGATGGCGGTTTCACCGAGAGACCATCTCGAACATGGTGTGGCAGATGTGATGGGATGTGCTGACGAGAAAAGGCATTTAATGTCTAGGTTTCGTGCTCAAACGCGGCCCTCAATGATAAAACAAGGCCCCGTTGGACTCTCTGTGATATCGGAGCGAAAGAAAGGAACGTTGGCCATGGCCAGTCTCGGTAAGAGGACTGACGTCTGGTCAAAAGGCCACCACAGGGCGCATACCTTGTTGCCTCTGGGTACACACGTGTGAGCGGCACGATTCAAGTCTGCCCCAGACATCGAATGGATAGGGATAACGCGTGTCTCGCCTACATTTTCCCAATACGTGTGCCCGAGGCAGAAACACTACGCACTCGGTACGAGCATTTCTCTCCATGACGATGGCTTGCTAGCCCAGATAGCCGATTACAGGCACCTCGTACCAGAAGTAGGGCATACGGAGCACGATTGGGAGCGTCAATCCTTCAGGAAAGGGAGACAGCAAGTTGAAGTGCGCATTGAAGGGTCCAGAAGCCGTGATTCAGCCCCCCGGGCACCCCCATTCCTTGCCAGAGCCGCCAGGCTGGCCAGAAATCCTGCATGTACTCCTACTCCGTACGCCATAGTACACGGTTCAACTGTTCCACGACAAAGATCACAAATACGTGGGCAGGTATGTAATACTCCGAAGGAGTCCACCGCGCATCAGTACGTACTCCGTGGATTGGCCACGTGCGTATGACGCAGACTGTCAGGGACTCAGGGCAAATGTATCAGGAGCGGACAAGCCCACCGGGATGGAAACAGACTGAGTGTACTTTGTAACCGTGGTGGTTAAGATGATTTCCGATGCGAGCGGGTTAACTTGTGTTGATGTCTGGCGTGTTTGATGCGGCCAGGTGTCACAATCTCGGGGGTCCAAAGAATGGGCGAATGGGAAGTGGGCGGCTGGGAAGAGATTTATTAGTAGTATTGTTATTGTTTGTTATTATTATCACTATTATCTTTATCATTGTTAATTTTTTTTTCTTTTTTTTCCTTTTTAAAGAAAAAAACCTCAACAGAAAAATTTCGTGCAAGGGAACGAGGAGCACCTGCAAACCCAGTCGGCGAACGCAGCAAGACTTTGCACGACTAGGCGGAAGAATTAAAATAAGAAACCAGACCCAAAATACCCGAAATGATGCCCATGCAGCGATAGCAACTAATAAACCAAACACTTTCTGCCTGCAGGGCGTGCGTGCCCTCCTCCCTGGATGGTCCGTTATAACTACATATGCACGGGATGGGTACGGGAGAGCACATGTATTACTCATGCATGTACTCCGTACAAAACCGGGCTACCAAGATGCTCGAGACTTTTGAAAAAAAAAAAAAACAGATGCAGAACGTGATGAACGAAGCATCGAACCTCGTGGATGATGCGGCACTCCGAACTCTACGTGAACCGGAAGAGGCTGCGCACGCACACGAATAAGTCTCTGGTCCCAGCGTCCAGGTTGCGTGCTGGCTGCAGAGCCAGACAGTACTATTAGTGAGACGTACAGTACGGGCAAGACGGAGGAGTGATTCCGTGAGGCATAAATGATCCGCACGGTGCCTACTTGTGACCTAGGGTGGGCTTGAAGCTAGGCGTCAGTTGGGTTGGACCCCCAAGTTTCACTGCCAGGAGCACTTGTACTCCGTGAACCCTACAGTGCGGAGGGCTTGGGAATTTGGCTGGGTGGAACCCGCTGCTCGAGCAAAACGGGGCTGGCCACACCAGGAGGGAGATTAAGCGAAACGCAGCGCCAGAAACCGTTGGTTGGCGTGCTGGGCGGCGCGTGCTGGCGTGTATAAAAGTACAGGACACACATTATACAAAGACCGGGCCTGCCCTCCACTCGATTTCTCCCGCGCCGTCGCCTCCGTTCCCCAGAGCCGCCCAGCCGTCGTCAGGCAGCTCGTCCGCCAGCTCGTCCGCCAAGCCTGCTTACCTCCCTCTCCATCCACACCTGCACCGCCGCACCCGCCACACTGTCGATTCAGCGGATCGCCAGCTGCTGGCGCCGGGCTTCTTCATTGGCTCATTGGCTCTTCAACTGCTCACGACTGCAATTGCTCCGGTCGCGACTGCCTCACTAGCAGCCCACGACTCACAAATTATACATATAATGAATCCCTTTTCCCGGCAGTTTGGGAGCACATAGAAAGGCTGCATCCATCATACACATAGAGAGGGATTGAAGCATTGTACAGTCCCCTTGTCCCTTTCCGCCAATCGATACCTTCACTTTCATTCTAAACCTGGATTATATCCAGCGTGACCGCATACCACATGCCACTCCATATAGGAAAGTCACATTACGGGCGATCTGAACCAGCAGTATACCCAGCACATCCGGAGAAATTGTGCTGCAAGTGAACGACTTTCCGGCTGACCGTCAACCGTCGCCTCCGGGGGGGTGCAGTGCGAGGCCGATCGATTGTTCGGTAACTGCACCTCGATAGCGACGTGTCCAGGTGTTTTCACCAGCTGGCGCCATCGTCGGGGGCGGCTTGTTATACAATCCATTCAATGCTTTATTTGTCCGTCTCCTTCTTTACTGAAGCCCCACAAAATGGCATCTAGACTGGATAGGCTGGTGACTATCCTCGAGACGGGGAGCACCAAGCTTATACGAGAAACCGCCGTCAACCAGCTTGCCGACTGGCAAAAGCAACATCCCGATGAGCTTTTCAACCTATTATCTCGTGTCGTTCCCTACCTTCGCCACAAGGACTGGGAAACTCGCAGCACGGCCGCAAAGGCCATTGGCAGGATCGCCGAAAACGCGCCTCTGTATGACCCAAACGAGGAGGACGGTCCATCAGAGCCAAAGAAAGAAGAGAGTGGCGCCGAAAATGGGCACATAAAGAAAGAAGATGTTGACAAGGACAATCCTCAGATTGCGCATGGCCTCCTCAGGTTTGTATCACTCGATGTCGACTCAATCTTAACTAACGGCAGAGAGTTGCTTCGAGGAGGAGGTATAGAATACAGCCTGGCCTCGTTGGATCCCCAAGCGAGACTAGAACACCAAAAGAAAACGCTATTGGGCCGACTTGGCTTGTTGGGACGCAAATTTGAAGACGAGGAGATGCCTGTTGCTGCACAAAGCCAGTCACTGCCCATGACTCCCATAGACGGTCGAAATGGCAATGGACTTGCCCGAAGCGACAGCACATCTCAGAGTCAATGTGGAGAAGATTCGCAGCTTAGCTCAAGGCAACTCAATGTGTTGAAACGAAAACGAAAGAGAGAGGCTATGAAAGCCTCTCAAGGTAAAGGAGGATTCGGTGACCTGTCAATCCGACGGTCCACGACGGCAGGGTCGGAAGGTTTGATTGGAGACGAGACGCCCACTGCCGAAGGGGAGTCTAAAAAGAATGGCAAAATGAGCGATTACTTTAACCTTGACCGGCCAACTGATGTTGACGAAGACACCAAGGTTGTTAGCGAGTTCAAGGGCCCCGTTATCTCCATCAAATCAGAACTGGAGGTAGAAGATGCATTGGAGGGTTCTGAGTGGCCGTATGAACGACTATGCGACTTTCTCAAAATCGACCTTTTTGATCCGTCGTGGGAGACACGTCATGGTGCGGCCATGGGCCTGAGAGAAGTTATCAGGGTTCATGGTGGAGGAGCTGGGCGCGCTCGCGGAAAGGGCAGAAATGATAACGACTCACTCAACAACAAGTGGCTGGAAGATCTTGCCTGCCGACTTTGCTGCGTATTGATGCTTGACCGCTTCACCGACTACAGTTCGGACACCTCTGTGGCCCCCATTAGGGAGACCATTGGGCAGACTCTTGGTTCCGTCTTGAAGCATATACCCTCCAAGTCGGTTTACGATATCTACCGCATCCTACATCGCATCGTGATGCAGGAAGACCTTGAGTTGGAGCGCGCCGTTTGGGCTGTGCGTCATGGTGGCATGGTTGGTCTTCGATACGTGGTTGCTGTGAGAAAAGACCTCCTTCTGCAGGATGGTGACATGATTGATGGCATTGTACGGGCGGTCATGAAAGGGCTTGGGGATGCGGATGATGATGTCAGGTCTGTTAGCGCAGCCACGCTTATTCCCATGGCAAAAGAATTTGTCACGATGCGCCCGGATCAACTAGATGGTCTGACGAGTATTGTTTGGGAGAGTCTGTCGAACCTGGGTGACGACCTCAGCGCCAGCACCGGGCGTATCATGGACCTTCTCGCTACATTATGCGGTTTCCCGGAGGTACTCGAGGCTATGAAGGCATCAGCAGCCGAGGATGAAGAGCGGTCTTTTACTCTATTGGTCCCGCGCCTCTATCCCTTTCTCCGTCACACTATCACGTCGGTGCGGCTCGCTGTATTGAAGGCTTTGCTCACATTTGCCAACCTTGGCGACAACACTTCACACGGTTGGCTCAATGGCCGAATCCTAAGGCTCATCTTCCAAAACATTCTTGTCGAAAGAGACTTAGAAACGCTCAACACGTCATTAGAATTATGGGACGCCTTAGTGGGCAGCCTGGCGAAAAACCCTACAATCCTTGCAGATGAGTTTGCACCTCATATTGATCCCCTCATGGAGCTTACCTTGCACCCAATCGGCGTCTCTCGAAACCCTGTTCCGATGAATGCGACTTTATTCCAAAAACCCTCCGGCGGAACATATTCGGCACCAGGCATGATGCCGCCCGCTGGGCGACGACTGTCGTCTCCTGATGGCTCGGATAGAGCACCGAAAAGACGACGTAGGTCTACGAAGACAGAAGAGGCTGTTTCAACAGGAATGACTCACGATGTCGACGGTCATATGATGCAAGGTGATGTTGACTTGGTCGGCATGGATGTGCTAATCCGATCTCGTGTTTCCGCGGCTACCGCCATGGGCAAGATCATGTCTTTAGTTCCACCATCGAATCTCGATGATTTTGATGCCCTGCTGGTGCCCGGACTGACATCTGCCTTTTCCTCGACGCAGCTCAGTGCCTGCTTGGTCATTGACGAATTCGCCAAGAATTGCACAAGTTTAGACGAACCATTACGATATACCGAACAGCTGCAACGCATGGTTGAACTGGACAGGCCATCCTCATATAGAGACCTGGTCAATTTCGTGCAGCGGGCTAGGACGCAGTGCCAGCAGCTCATCCATCTGTTCCGTGACCATGGCAAAGTCTCACACGGCAAGCTTCCCGTACTTCCAGTCGTTGTACAAGGTGAGCCGGAAGCAGGACCAAGTGCCTTCTCAATCGCCACGGCAGAGAAGTGCGTCGGAGACGATTTCGAGAGATTGAAGAAGATAATGTCCCCTGGACAGCGCTTGATCGCCAGCCAGCAGCTTTCAGAGGCCAGAAATGTCGCCGTGACCGCTATCGAGGAAGCCAAGTCATTCAAAGCCGCCCGAGATACCAGAATAAAAGCTGGTGCGGCTTGCGCCATGGTTGCGATGAGACTTCTACCGAAGAGACCGAGCCCCTTGATCAAAGGCATTATGGACTCCGTCAAAGCAGAGGAAAATCAGCTACTTCAGACCAGGTCCTCTGCAACCATTTCCAGACTTGTCCAACTTTTTGCCGAGAAGGGTCGCAAGGGGCCTGCCGATAAAGTCGTTGCGAATCTTGTCAAGTTCTCGTGCGTTGAGGTTGCGGAGACCCCAGAATTCCCTGTCCATGCCACCAAAACTTCCTGTATCCTCTCCATGCAAAAGGACGAAGACCGGGTTGATCATCCGGATGCTGCGAAGTGGGCAAAGGAGGCCAAAGCCGCCAGGATCACGAGGCGTGGTGCAAAGGAGGCCCTTGAGATACTCTCAAAGGCTTACGGTGCAACACTCTTAGAAACAGTTCCCAGTCTCCAGAGTTTCATGGAAGAACCTTTGGTCAAAGCCTTCACAGGCGATCTCCCTGCCGAAGCAAGGGATCCCGAGAACGTTTATGGGCAGGAGATTGTCGACGCCATGTCCGTCATCCGAACCATGACACCGACGTTGGACGTTGCCTTGCATCCCTTTATTATGAAAATGCTACCGCTAGTCATCAAGGCTCTTCACTCGGAGCTCTCAGTGTTCCGATACATGGCAGCCAAGTGTCTTGCCACAATCTGTAGCGTCATTACAGTTGAAGGCATGACTGCTCTTGTTGAAAAGGTCCTCCCATCAATCAGCAACCCCTTGGATCTGAACTTCCGTCAGGGCGTCACGGAGGCCATTTATCACTTAATCGCAGTTATGGGGGATGCAATCTTGCCATATGTCATCTTCCTCATTGTGCCGGTTCTTGGGAGAATGAGCGACTCGGACAACGAAATTCGACTTATTGCAACCACGTCGTTTGCCACGCTGGTGAAGCTTGTCCCGCTGGAAGCAGGAATCCCTGATCCGCCGGGCCTGTCCGAAGAACTTCTCAAAGGCCGAGATCGAGAGAGAACTTTCATCGCTCAGCTGCTGGATCCTAAAAAGGTGGAACAGTTCAAGATCCCTGTCGCTATTAAAGCCGAACTGCGCTCCTATCAGCAAGAAGGTGTAAACTGGCTTCACTTCCTCAACAAGTATCACCTCCATGGCATTCTCTGTGATGACATGGGCTTAGGCAAGACTCTCCAGACGATTTGCATCGTGGCCAGCGATCACCACGAACGACAAGAGCAATTTGCCAAGACAGGCGCTGCTGATGTGAGGCGACTACCATCCCTTATTGTTTGCCCTCCCACTCTCTCCGGACACTGGCAGCAGGAAATTAGGACATATGCGCCCTTCCTTACAGTCACAGCTTACGTGGGACCGCCTGCTGAGCGAAAAACAATGAGAAATAACCTTGGGGAAACCGACATTGTAGTCACATCATATGACGTGTGCAGAAACGACACGGATATTTTGGACAAACATAGCTGGAATTACGTCGTTCTTGACGAGGGCCATCTGATCAAGAATCCCAAGGCGAAAATTACTCAGGCCGTGAAGAGGCTTGCGAGCAACCACCGCCTCATCCTCACCGGCACGCCGATTCAGAACAATGTTCTGGAGCTCTGGTCATTGTTTGACTTCCTCATGCCAGGCTTCCTTGGGGCCGAAAAGGTGTTTCTGGACCGTTTCGCCAAGCCAATCGCTGCCAGTCGTTTCAGCAAAGCATCGTCAAAGGAACAGGAAGCTGGCGCGCTGGCAATTGAGGCGCTCCACAAGCAAGTGCTGCCATTCTTGTTACGTCGGTTGAAGGAAGAAGTGTTGAACGATTTGCCGCCAAAGATTTTGCAAAACTACTACTGCGACCTTAGCGACTTGCAAAAGAAATTGTTTGAAGACTTCACTAAGAAGCAAGGCAAGAAGCTGCAGTCGGAGGCTGGTCGCGACGACAAGGAAGCAAAACAGCACATCTTCCAGGCCCTGCAATACATGCGGAAACTGTGCAACTCACCAGCTATGGTCATGAAACCAGGTACCCCGGCGTACGAGGACACACAGAAGATCCTGCAGAGGCAAGGGACGTCAGTTGAGGATCCGATTCATGCTCCCAAACTTACGGCCTTGAAAGATCTCTTGGTTGACTGTGGAATTGGTGGCGATGATGGGGATGCCAACGATCCTTTGTATCAACCGATCAAACCACACCGAGCGCTTATCTTTTGTCAAATGAAGGAAATGCTCGACATGGTTGAGAAGAAGGTTTTGAAGGAGCTTTTACCTTCGGTATCTCACCTTCGACTGGATGGATCTGTTGAAGCAAACAAGAGACAGGATATCGTCAACAAATTCAACAGCGATCCATCGTATGATGTGCTACTCTTGACGACTAGCGTTGGCGGCCTCGGATTGAATCTGACCGGTGCAGATACCGTCATTTTTGTTGAACATGACTGGAATCCACAGAAAGATTTGCAAGCCATGGATCGTGCGCACAGAATTGGACAAAAGAAGGTGGTCAATGTATATCGCCTGATCACGCGTGGCACCCTGGAGGAGAAAATCTTGAGCCTCCAACGGTTCAAGATTGACGTAGCATCGACAGTTGTCAATCAACAAAACGCAGGTTTGTCAACAATGGATACAGACCAGATTCTCGATCTTTTCAACCTGGGTGACTCTGGGCCCAACCTGATCTCTGATAAGCCGCAAAAGGACATGGACGGACGGGAGGAGGATATGGTGGATATTGAGACTGGTGATGTTTTGCGTCAGCCAGGTAAGAAGGCATGGCTGGATGATCTTGGTGAACTATGGGACAACAAGCAGTATGAGGAAAGCTTTGACCTGGACGACTTTATGAAGACCATGTCATGAGCTCATTTGACATACCGCCACTACCTTTTAGGAGACTTTCTTCCTCTTTAAACGGCAGGACGATACCGGAGCACCTGGACGTGATTTTTGGGAGCATTTGGACAAGCCTGGCGCACGCGGCTAGCGAGTGGATTTGGGCTTTGTACAGTACGTAGGTTTCAACACGGGAGAGACTTGCAGGACTATTTCCGTAGAGAAAAAAGCAATATGAGAGGTGAAGCCTCGGGCGTCGATACAAACAATGCAATGTTCACATGCTGAGAGAAGAGCTGGTGGGGGGGCGTGTCAAAGGAAACTAATTAAAGTTGCCCCACCGAGCTCCGGTTGCGAAGACATCTTCCACGTTCCATCGACGTCCTTCAGTGCGGGATCATCGACATTCGTGACTTTTGTTTGACAGCCAGGCCGCATACACTGCACTCTGACTGACCGGTCTGACTGGGACTCGCAGCCAAGATGCCCGTTGACTACAGCAAATGGGTACGCAGCAAAAGCTCCCAAACTGCAGTTGTTTCCCACGATTCAAATCCCCCTTCCCTGGATGACGCCATACTCCGCCTCTCTTACTGATGCTGAGGTGCCTCGCAGGACGCGCTGGAGCTCAGCGATGACTCGGATATCGAGGTCCATCCCAACGTAGACAAAAGATCCTTTATCCGTGCCAAGCAACACCAAATCCACCAAGATCGACAGCAACGCAAGCTCCAGATCGAAGCGTACAAGTACGAGCGGCTCATCCACGATGGCCTCTTGAAGCGCATCTCGTCCCTGCTGGCGTCGCTGAGGACGCATGCTTCCGAGGCTGCCGGCAGAAACCCTGGCGAGATGGCGTTCAAGGCTGTCATGGAAACGGCCGGTGACCCCAAGGACGACCAGGTTCCCCCACGACCCGAGGGACTGCACAGCGACGCTGGGGAGCCCAAAACGTACTCGCAGATGATGGCTGCGCTGTTGGACGAGGTCAACAAGGCGCTCGACGCCAAGGATCCCCAAGACCGGTATCAGGCCATGATTACGGAGCTCCAGGGACATGCGGACAAGATCGACAAGATGCAAAAGGAGCTTACGCCGAAACTCGACAAGCTTCTTCAAGAGGAGGGAAAGAAAATCACAAGCGCCGACATCCACACTGGATTCGACAGTTCACACGTTGCCAAGACGAAACCGTCTGAGAAGAAGGGTGCATCCACAGAGGTGGAACTCCTGAACCCCAATGCCCTGTCCTCCGACTCGCAGTCACGCAGTGACAAGGCAAAGGTCGATGAGGATGAGGAGGTGGAGGCTTCGCCCGCGGCCAAGAAGTTTGCACAGATTGGCTCTAATGACTACGCTGCCAGCCTGCAATACCTCTCGCAGAACCCGCAGATCTTGACGGAGAAGGAGACGGACGGCCTATTGGTGCTGGCTTTCGATGCGGCACTGGAAAAGAAGTACGACTATTCTCGTCAATGTGTCCACCAGGCGCTGCTATTGCAGTACTGCAGGCTTCTCGGGAAAGACGGGGTCCGTCTGTTCTTCCAGAGAGTCACAACCAAGGGTCACCAGGCGCAGACCGTGTTCTACGACGACGTCCGAGACACCTACACGCGCATTAAGAAGCGGGCACAGGAAATTATCGAACAGCGTGCCAAGGAACCCGAAGAGGGCGTCGAACAGATTCAGCTCCATGCCGTCGAGCCAGGGACGGTCATTCAAATCAAGGTGCCTGCTGCCCAAAGCCAGGACACGGCGGAAAAACGGGCCCGGGAAATTTTTGACGGTTTCAAGCCAGATATGAAGGAGGCCCTGGAGTCGGGGAGTCTGGATCAAGTGAACAAGGTGCTGGGTCAGATGAAGGTGGATGAGGCTGAGAAGTTGGTTGCACTGTTTGGAGAGGCAAGTTGGCGAAGCACCTTTGAGTGCAGGACGCGACTAACATTTTGTGGCAGGCAAACATCCTGAGTCTCGAGGAACAAATTATCGATGCCACGACAGAGGAAGGGCGAGAGCAGTTGAAGGAGCTGGAAGCGGCGGCCAAGGCAGGGGCAGAGGCCGAGGCCGAGGGACCGGTGGGAGACCCTGAATAAGATTCTGGGCTCGGGGTTACAATGATGCACGATGTTGATGTAGTGTTGACGTGTGCGCGTCTCTGATTGTCTGGACGGTGGTCAAGCCGCCTGCTGAGATTGAGGCAGCACGGTGACTCCCACCGCAGTTGTAGGCCAGTAAAATATACATTTATTAGTGCGGTCAGAGCTGGCAGGGCCAAGGTGGAGGAGGGGATGAATCCCTAGTCAATCGGGGCCGGTTTCGCCTTGAGTGTGTCTGTCGGCTTGGCTTTGTTCTGCCACCAGCTGACGGGCGGACGAGGCGAGGAGAAGGAGAGAGGCGAGAGGCGAGAGGCGAGAGGCGAGATAAAAATAGCTGCGGCATCCTCAGCCACATGGTCAAACAGCCACCCCTTGGACTGGCGGAGGAGGCGGGCTGTTTCCGATTGATGCTACTCCGTAATTAGCAATTAGTTAGTAATTGCACTTGGCGGTGCCAAGGCGCGGAGTGGACGTAATGCAGACGCCAAGTTTGCTGGTCCAGCGAAGCGTTCGTTTCGCATCGCATGGCATCGCAACGGCCGGCTCGGCGGCTGCCGTTGCTGGAGGCGCAGCGCCGCCTCCCGGACGAGGCGTCGGTCGAGGCAGGGCTGGGAGTACGGAATCGAGGACAGGACCGTGTACGGAGGATACGGAGCACCAAGCCGCTCTATTATTACCGGACAGGGCATTGCTGGGAGTCTGGGACCTTGTTAGTAATAAAAGTCGTTGTTGGCCGCTGCCTCGCTGCCTCGCCGCCTGCCTGGCTGTCCTCTCGTGGTGCCCTCTCGTGCGTCTTCCTGTAAAGTCCTTCCATTCTGTATCCAACTTGCTGCATCCACGCATCCCGACCAGGGTGCTTTCTCCCCTGCTTGTGGCCATTGTCGTTTCTGTTTCCTATATCCGTTGCGTCCCGTTCCGGCAATCGAGCTCCTCGTCTGCGACTCTCTTCCCCTGATGACGTTGCTGGCCTCGTAGCACCCGAGCCCCGTTATACCATCGATTCCCTTTGTCGATTTCTCCAGGGGGACGGCCGATTTTTACTTTCGAGGACAAGGCTCCATCGCCACGGTCCGAGACTCCGAGCCATGCTCATGCCACTGAGCCAGGTTCTCCTTGCAGTGCTGGCTGCTGGCTCTGCCCGCGCCGCTCCGCAGGCAGCCTCGACCACAGCCGCAGCTCCCTCATCGTCGTCGACGTCCTCCCCGTCTGGACAGGCGTGCAACAACTCGCCGAGCCTCTGCGGCCGTCAGTACAATGCCGTCACACACATGGGCGCCCACAACAGCGCCTTTCTGCGAGACAGCAGCACGGGCAACTCCCTCGCCGGGAACCAGTTCAGGAACGCCACGGCGGCCCTCGACGCCGGGCTACGGCTTCTCCAAGCCCAAGTCCACAAACCAAACACCACGCTGGAGCTCTGCCACACGTCGTGCAACCTGCTGGACGCGGGGCCCCTCGAGGCCTGGCTCCAGGACATCAACGCCTGGGTGGCCGCGCACCCCAGCGACGTGGTGACCCTGTTGCTCGTCAACTCGAACAGCGCGCCTGCGTCCGACTACGGCGCCGTCTTTGAAAGCGCCGGCCTGGCCAAGGTCGCATACAGGCCGCAGTCAAACGCCGCGACGTCCACTTGGCCGACCCTCCAGTCCATGATCTCGGCAGACGCCCGCGTCGTCACCTTTGTCACAAACATGGACTACTCCGCTTCCGCGCCCTACCTCCTCCCCGAGTTCGACCATGTCTTCGAGACGCCGTTCGAGGTCACCGCCCTTGACGGCTTCAACTGCACCGTCAGCCGGCCGTCGAGGGCCAGCCCGGCATCCGGCTCCCTGTCCAGCGGCTTCATGAGCCTCGTCAACCACTTCAAGTACCAGAGCCTCGTGGCCAACATCCAGGTGCCCGACGTGGGCGCCATCGACACGGTCAACAGCGCCGGCACGTCCGAGCCCGGCAACCTGGGCACGCACCTGCAGCAGTGCAGGACGGAGTGGAACAAGGCGCCCAGCTTCGTGCTCGTTGATTTCTGGGACAAGGGCGACCCCATTGCCGCCCTCGACGGCATGAACGCCGTGACTGATGCCACGGGGAGGACAAGTTCGCGCTCGGCCGGTCGGTCGGCCGGGAGCGGCCTTGCCAAGGACGAGAAGCTTGGCGCCGGGGCCTTTGTGGCCTTTGTCTCGGCCGCCTTGTTTTTGCTGTAGCCCGAGTTGGGGAATGCGCACCTTGTTTTTTTTTTTGTTCTTTTCTTTCCGGGACGGGCATGTCATTGGGGGCACGGGAGTCGGGTAGTATTTCATTAGATTGGACTGCTGGTACAAGGCATTGACCGATAACAAAACAGGCTGTCATCAGCCGCGCCGGATACAGGCAAAAAGTTTCATTCCTCGTGTGCGGCCAAGTTGCAACCAAAGTTCAAGCTTGAGACGTGTGTGCTCTGTACTCTGTACTCTGTAGCAGGCGGCGCAACGGCGAAGATGGCACCGATGCGCCGCGGGGGGTCGGTGGGGCATCAAACGGACGCGCGCGGCCACGGAAACGGAAAGTGCAGGGAAAGAAGACGGCCGCCGCACCTGCACTCCCGTCTCGCAGCCACGGCATCATCCACGACGACCACGACAACCGCGACCATGGACTACGACTCCATCCGCACGCCCGACGCGTGCTACGCCGACTTTTGTCTCATCCCGGTAACGACGCCCGTGCCGTGCGCACGCACCCGAGCCAAAGCCGTTTGTTTGGTCGCGAGCTGACTCCGCCCACCCGCGCAGGTCGGGACCGGCACCGCCTCCGTGGCACGAGAAGTCGCGCGGGTGCAGCGCGTCCTGGAAGCAAGCGGGCTCAAGTACACGCTTCACTCGGCGGGCACGACGGTCGGTAAGCCGAAGCCGCAGCCGGCCGCGTCGTCGCGCAGACTGCTGACGCAGGCAGGGCCGCAGAGGGCGGCTGGGACGACGTCATGACGGCCATTGGCAAGGCGCACGCGGCCGTGCATGAGGGGGGCGTGGCGAGGGTGCAGTCGAGCGTGCGCGTGGGCAGTCGGTACGCACGGTGCCGGGTGCTGGTTGCTGGTTGCCGGTTGCCGGTTGCTGACCTTCCTCCAGGACGGACAAGAAGCAGACGGCCGAGGACAAGGTCAGGAGGGTGGAGGACTTGTTGGGACGGGACGAGGGCGTTGGGCGTTGATCATGGCGGCCTTGGGCAGGGCAGGGCAGGGCGGGCCGGGCACTCGGAGGGAGATGTTGTCACGACTCACGACTTGCGACCTGGCCGTCACTGGCGCGGCGGGCGCACCCTGTGTCTTTCTCTCTCTCCTCTTTTCTTTAACCTAGTCAACTTGGACGCCTTTGTCGTGACAAGGCGCTACTCATCGTACGAGCGCCGGATTTTCCCACTACACACGACTCGTACACAGCCCGGTCGGGGCATCGTCGTCGCTCCATACCCATCATCCGCGCATGGTCATCTTCTTCTGGCTTCTCCGGAGCTCCTTCTCCTTCTCCTTTTCTAGATACTTCTTCTGCGCCTTGGCGTCCAGACCCTTGAGTTCGGCGTCACGCCTGGCCTTCTTGGTCTTCTCCCTCTCCAACTGACGCTCCTCGCTCTTCTCCTCCTCGGCAGCCTTCTTGATCTGGGACATCATGGCCTCGCGGGTGGCACGCACCTTCTTCAGCACCTCGGGGCGGAAACGCCCATTCTGCACCAGGAAGTCGGGCAGGCGGAGGAAGTAGGAAAAGATGGGCAGCAGCTCGTCGTAACGGCCGCCAGAGGGGAGACGGTACTTGAGGAAGATGCGCTTGCGAGGGGTGGCGTCGTCCAGCTTGACCGGCCTTTCCACCGGCTGGTCAGACACAATGAGATAGTCAAAGTTGTCCCCTGCAGCCACGGCAGCGTCAATGAGATCCTGCGTGAGCAGCCTGTCGGTGACTTCGGCGCTCTCACTCATGACAGTGAGCCAATTGGGCAGCTTCGAGTTCTCCTTGGTCGTAGTGAGAGTCACGTCGTATCGGTCTTCGCGGAGGCGCTTCATGCTTTCCTTGTGGACTAGAGCCCAGACGAACCCATCATAGTTGCTCTTGGCGTCCTTGGCACGAGACTCCTCAGAGCCGGGCAGAGAGGGGATCGTCAAGCTCTCCTTGCCGTCAAAGGGGTAAAGGAAAGCTTCCATCGTGTCGCTGGGCGCGGTGAAGGCGTCGCTGAAGAAGGATGCGGCCGTCTCGGCGAGGTTCATGACAGGGTTGAACTTTTTGGTAAGAGTGAGCTTGACGTCAACAAAGGCCGTGTTCTGTCGTCCCGTGGCGTACGTGGCGAACTCGAAAAGCGACTTCTCCTTGAGGAGAGAGTCGGGCTTGATGTCCTCGCCGTCCATGGTGGGCACGCCACGGAAGCCGACGAGAGCAAATTCCTTGCTCAGAACGGGCGCGTTGGCCCTGATCCAGGACTTGGCCCTGGAGCGGTTGGCCCGCGCACCCATCACATGGAAGAGAAAGATCAGGGCCGAGATGGCGAGGATGACACCCTCTGCCTTGAACTCGGATAACGAGTGGCGCTCGTGAACATTGTACCACTTCGTATACGGACGTGACGTGGCCGCGGCGTCAGCAGCGCCTCCTCCTATCGTCGCGACAGGAACGGGCTCGGCGACGGGATCAGGAGCTTCAGCAAAGTCGGCAAAGTCTATCAATTGGCATGATTAGCATGGGGAGGCGACGCAATGCACGCAGAAAAGCAGGGGCAAAGTCGCACCGAGTCGCACCTCAGGTTTGCGACGCAGAATCGAATGCGAGCGACGCCGGGGCCATCGCGGCAAATCAAGACTTACCCGGGTCAACCTCGGGCTTTGTGGCAGGCTCGTTGTCCTTGCCGCCGCCAAAGACGTTTTTCAAGAAGTCAGCCATGACTGGCGTGGTCGAGGCGGACGATGGAGGCGGAGGTCGAGGGGAGCGAAGAAGGAAGAGCGAGATGTAGCAGAAAGTTTCGTGATTGACAGACAAGATCCATGGTGGGTCCGCATCGTTGGCGTTTGACCGTCTGGGGCTTCCCTGCTCCGTTGGAGACGCGACAGGGATCCTGGAATAAACACCAACATTTCTTGCGAGAGAGAGAGAAAGAGAGTAGTGTGACGGGGGCAACGCCGACATGGTTTTCCAGATTGACAATCAACTCTGTCGCGACATGGCTCACAACAGCTTGTCTCGCGAGCTTGGATGTCCACCCAGCCACGCCGACGTTCTCGGTATGCTCCGTGCACAGCTCACAACATACTTAAAGGGAACAGGGAGAGGAGAAGCCCCTTTTCATCTGCAAAAGGCCAGGATATGCAACCCGTACTCTTGCTGTATTTTTACACTCTTACATTGTATCATGCACATTATCGACCCTGGCTCCACACGCCATGGCGAGCTTGAGGTACGGAGTGACGGCCAGTCAATTAATGCCAGCTACTGGACCTTCGTTGCCCCGCCAACCTCGACTCGTCCATCCACGTCGCAGGCCCTCGAGCGAACTTGGACGACACACCCGGCAATAGCAATCATGACAACCTAGCAGCCCGAAGTCGAGATGCCTCGAACAAAAGTGACGGTTAAATATGGCAAGCGGTCGACGCGGACCAAGGCCGAGCGCCTTTTCGCCGAGCTACCGCAGAGTCCTGTGCGAAGGCCGCCAGCCGTGGACATCGACGACCCTGTCGCTTTAGTTACCGGAAAGCTGTCGATAGTGCGACTAGAAGACAAGCCAAGACAGCCACGCAGATCGCCTCGAAAGAGTGTTCGGCAAAAAAACCCCATTGATGATAAGACGGACTCCTCAGACAGCCCACAAGACCCAGGCGACTCGGACTATAGAAACCCCAAGGGAGATTCTCAAGACACCGCCTCTGCGAGTAATGAAACCGGCGACGCAGATGGCCGGGAGCATCCGCCGGAAGAAACAGCTGGCGACACGTCACTACGGGTTTTGACCTGGGACGACGTTTGTCCCCTGGGGGACCGCATAGAAAAGATTGCAGAGGCCTCGTATGCAGAGGTCTACCGCGTCACAAACGAGCGGGGAACCAGTGTGATTAAGGTCATACGTTTGCCCTCACCGATCAAGCCCCAGACCAAAGCTCAGGTGCGATCCAAGCTCGTCGATGAAGAGCCCCATTCCGAGGAGGACGTCAACGGCGAGTTGCAGATATCCGAGTGGTTGGCGGACATTCCTGGATTTGTGGTGTACAAGGAGAGATATATCGTCCAAGGGAAGACGTCGAGGGCGTTGCTCGAGACGCATCAGGTGTTTCAGAGACGGATGAAGAGGAAGGACCCTGGACGGGCGCAGTTTTATCCATCACCAAGTCGGTATCTTGATGACACCAAATTTTTGGTGGTCGAGTTGGGGGATGCCGGTACGGCGTTGGAGGATTGGGAGTTGACAGATGAGCGTGAGTTGTGGGACATATTCTTCTTGGAGGCCATTGCATTGGCCAGGGCCGAGGAGATTGCCATGTTCGAGGTAAGAGAGTAATCTACGTCTTGTACAGAGCAGCAGCGGAGGTTGGTTGAGCCTGACGTCGCTGCAGCATCGGGATCTTCACGAGGGCAACTTGTGTATCAGACAAGCGCGGCCCCCGACGCCGAGGAAACCTGGGTCGCGGGGATACTTTGGCTATTCAGGCGTCGACATCACCATCCTGGACTACGGACTGTCGCGGGCCGAGGATCTGTCCATCGACTTTGCGAAGCCCATTGCCTACGACCTGGAGCGAGATCTCGGCCTGTTCACGAGCAACCATGCTGCACAGTGCAAGGTGTACCGTCAAATGCGGTCTTTTCTGCTTCGAGCAGACCGTAAATGCCTCCCTCCGGAGGCGCACAAGACTCCCTACGCCAAAGGCGTCGACGGACCACTCTGCTGGGAAGCACATGTGCCCTACACCAACGTGTTGTGGCTGGCTTATCTCTACGAGTACCTCCTTGATAACTTTCAAGGGGACCCGAAGCAGCTGGCGCGATTCCAGAAAGAAACGGCTGACATGTGGATGTACCTGAACCCCGATGCCGACGAGAGTACGCCCTGCTTCGGCGCCGCAGGGGACATTGTGTGCTTTGCTGTCGAATCAGGCTGGATTCGGGAGGAGCAGTTGCTCGGGTGTGGGGCCTCGATGATTGAGAGAGAGGACAGCATCATCGTGTCGAAGGATGAAGGGGCTGCGGACGTTCCGTCGAGGCGTTTGTCGAAGAGGCTCACGACGTGAAGGAGCGAAACAAGTGTGTGCGGTGTAGACTGACGTGAGCCGCCTTTGGTGTTTCCGCATACGGCAGCGTTGCATGGTGAAGGAATGTCTATTTTCGGTGTTTGTATATGACAAGGCAGCGTTTGAACTTATAGATACCATTCCACGGGCTGGGAGTTGAGATGGAGACTTGCTTGTTGCGTCATCTTGATAGATGTACGGGTTGGATACCATAGAAGATAGAATTGGCATTGCTGGCACTACTGCCATGTGAGGATGCACGAAAGCGAGAAGAATGCCGGCAAGTGTGGAGGAGCACGTGATGGATCGCAGAGGGTTCGCAGGAACTCTGCCCGGCGTTCAGCAAACCCGTGGCCGAGGTCAACAAGGCTAATATGATGTCTGGAACGGAACCCAAGGTAGTGAGTGCACTTACGGAGTACTTGGCATGATACATGTTTAGCGGCACGCCCCCTTTGGCGTCAGCAGCCGCCATTCATTGGCCGGCTGCCCAATAGTCGCTCCGGAGACGTGCTGAAGGCCACTGCCAATTGGCCGGGAGCTGGCCCAGACAACGATCACACTGTTTTCTCCAAAAAGCCTCGGCTCAACGCCGCCATTCCACTTCCCACTTCTGAAATCAAGTTGCCCGCTTCCACGTCCACATGTCATGTCGCGGTCCGCCATTTGATCGTCCTCATCTGTGCAGCCCTTGGCTCTGGCACGCCGTTTCCAATTCTACTCCTCTTCTTCCACTCTTGCGTCCCTTGTGATGGTGCTGCACGACATAATAGCATCATCTTCTTTGTGATACCTGCTCTTTCTTGACTCGACCAGCCCCTCCTTTTCTCCCTCAGCTTGCCATCTCCTCCGTTAGGATCCGACGGCCGTCTCGAATACGAACCGCCGCTGGAAGTCGCGCTCTCTTCCGTCTCCCATCTTCAATTCATTGCGAGCGTTACATGTCGAGGACCATGCCGAACTGGTAATCCGCTTGCCCAAGTTCTTGGTTGCCTGCCATGTCGTCGTCAGTTAATGGACCGTCCTTCGCTGCTGGCACTCCCAAAATGTCCGCGTGTGCCTCGGATGCATTCGGCCGTCACCTTCTTTCGTCGTCGCTGCAATCATCGACCATCGCGTCGAGGCATACGTCTCAAATTTCCAAGACATATCGCCAAGCCTCAACCTTGTTCCTGACGCGTCGTCTGCCCGAGGCGCTCACCACCCTAACACCGCTCATCATCCCGCCTGGTTCGGCTGATGATGGCGAGCCTGCACCTGTCGCTGGTGCTTCGAGGACCACGAGGATCAAGGTCTGGAGCTTGTTTTTGACCATTCTCAACGCCGTTTTGGAAATGGACTCCGAAGAGGGCAAGGATGCTTTTGGCAATCAGGACTGGAGGGCATTGTGCGCAAAGGTCCGTGACGGACAAGTGTGGGAGGAGGTTGTTCAGAACGGCTACCATGGACTTGAGGGCGATGTTGACTCGGACGTTGTCATCAATCTGTAGGAAATCCCCGTCCCCCTCTTCCTCTCAAGTTTGGCTGGCGCTCATGTCTAACCACGTTGCCATGAAGAGCAACTATTCTACTCGCGCACGCTCGTGACCAGATATTGAACCAGCGTCGGCTGGAGACGTATCTGGCCACCACAACTACGCCGAATCTCGACCTCGCGGGCAAACTCAACGGTTCACCTGCCCCGGGGTCGCGCTTGGGTTTGGGCTCGCGATACCGCTCACCAGCTCCAGGGACTAGCGGTGCGAACACTCCCCGTGACCTCAATGCTCGAGTCAAGATTCTTGAGCTGTATACTCTGCACGTCTTGCCGCGCAATAACGAATGGGAGTACGCGCGTGACTTTATCAGCGCAAGCTCCGTTTTGGATGACGAGCGAAGGGAGGCATTCCTCCAGGCACTCCAGAGCCTGCAAGAAGATCAGAAAGAGCGGGATCGCCTGGAAAGAGAAGAGCGCCAAAGGCAAGAAGAGGAGCTTCGTCGGGAAATCGAGGATGCCAAGCGACAACGGGCAGAAAATGAAGCCAGAGAACGAAAAAGACTTGAGGATGAGCGGGCAAGACGAGCACCTGGTGAAGTAGACTATGGCGTGGACCAGGCACATAGTTCGTCAACAAGCGGCAACAGGTCTCGTCAATCTCGCGCAACTAGACCACAACACCGGCCAAATAAGCTTTCCGCCTCATCAAGGCAGAATGGCAAGGCTATTGCACCTGCAACACTTACCGCACGAGCCACTGTGGTCATGACCAGGTTACGATCGGTGATTGAGGAACTGGCCAGGTCTTTGAACAGCAACCCAGCCTTGCTGATGAGATTCTTGGCCTTTATTGTTGGATTTTTGATCACGCTCGGCCACAAAGGCATCAGGCAACGCATCCAGCGAATATTGGGCGCTTCGTGGAATAAAGTAGTGGCCACAGCAGGCATGGGTACCAAGGTCAGCTATATTTGATTCAGACCGACTCTCGTATCATATGAATTCTTGGATTTGAGCATCATGAGGAGTTTATGGACTGTACGGGACTTTGTTTTGTGCCAACTAGGTACGCAGTGGCGCATCATCTTTTGGGCGTGACTTGACTACGCTCATACCGGGACGACATTGTCTACACGTTAGACCTGCGGCATGCTCTATGTATCTGCATGTCACTTCAATATGCAATTCGAAGATGATGCTCGAGGAGACTTGGTGAACTGTGGACATGCCTCCGTTTGATTTGCACGCAAAATGTCGTCAATGTGACACGTATCGTGACTGAAAATGGGGGAATATAGCAAACTCCTTTGACCCCAACTAGATTCCAACTTTGACAAATTTCATCCTTGCCTTGCACTCCAAAACGCCGAGTCCCTACATGTCGAGCACCACCAAGTACACGCCAGCATTACTCCCGACTATGCATCGAAACCCAATTGCCCAGACCCGGGCCACTTCAAGGCTAGTAATTTGCCGACCGATTCGTTTTCTTTTGATAGAATAGCTGCACATGACGTTAGTGTCGGACTCGTCTTGACTCGTTGCCCGCGCAGAACGGGCGAAAAAGGAAAAAATTCTGAAAAAAAAAAAAAAAACCCAAACTCACATCTGTCCTTGAACTACCCAGATTGATAATCTTGGGACAGCCGTCACGGTCCTTCTCCAAGCGCGTACACTCGAAGCAGTAAAATGCGTCGGAAATGCCTTCCCCGCCACAGACGACACACTTGTTCTGGTAGTTGCCGAAGCTGCACTCGTCGCAGATGCGCACGAGAGTAGTAGGGCGCACGTAGGAGTCGCAGACGGGGCATTTGCCGTCGCATTTGTCGCAGAGGCGGCCGATGGCGATGCCCGATTGCTTGCGGCACATGACGAGGTCGCTGGGTGGCGATTGTTAGCTCTGCGAGCCCCGCGTGGGACGGAGACTTACGGATGATGGCGGGACATGGTGGCGGTTGGCCGGGCGTGACGACGACAGTGAAATAGGTAGATGTAGAGGTGTTATGTATATCGAGTATTTGCACAATTGGGAGGGATGGGTTTCGACCTTTTCTTCATGCTCAGCCTTGCGTGGCGTGGCGAGCGGTTGCTAGAGGATTCGGCGACGCAACCACCGACCGGCTGGCCAATCATGTCATTGCACCGGGCGGCGGCAGCTGGCAGCTGCCCTGGGCAGGCAGGCAAGGCCCCACTTTGTGCACCCCGTTGGCGACACTGTGCGAGACCGGGGGGGGGGGGGGGCCTGTTTGAACGGATTGTTGTTCCTGTGCCGCCGACGAGCTCGTCAGTCCCAGCGTCACGAACACATGCGCATCCACGGGGCGAGCCTGAAGGGTACAGATGGGAACATGCCCCCTTCCCGCGATTAACGGCAGCGGTTTTGATTTGGAATACTCTGTACATGCGACAGTGCAGAGGACCGGCCCATGGCTACGGAGACGTACGTGCAGCTTCGTGTCCTGAGAGATCTTCACCACTAGTTTTTTTTTTTTTTCCAGAACCTAACCTTGTGCGAAAACGACAGTAGCATCCCCCCAGCGGTGGGCGGATCGCCAACGCCGGAAGACAGGAGATCCCGTCACGAGGACGTACCTCTAAAGCGAAAGGCATCGCTTGCTGACGACGACGGTGACTCGTCCTTCACCAAACGCCAGCGACAGGACGACGACGGCTCCCCGCCGCGCCGCAGACCACCTGTCCAGGAAACAGCCCATGAAAGAAGGGCATCCGCGACGCAGGAGGAAAAGAAGCGGGGGAAACGGCTGTTCGGGGGTCTCCTGAGCACGCTCAGCCAGACAAGCACGAACTCGCAGCACAAACGACGACAGGAGATCGAACGGAAACAGCAGGAACGCATACAGAAGCAGAGAGATGAGGAGGACAAGAAACGGGCAGACAAGGTGGCGAGGATAAAGGAGACGAGGATCGTGCAACAGATTGACTTTGAGGAGCAGGTGGTGAGTGGTGACATGGCGGGGAGGGCAAAGGGCCAATGCTGACCTCACCTACTGGGTGCTAGATGCGGAACAAACACTCCAAGCTGTTAGCCCTGGCGGAATTCTTAAAGACAAAGTCACAGCCTTCTATTGTGAGTCGGGTGTGCTACATGCTGCGTCCGGCTTTTGCGCGTGTGGGACAGGCTGACGCCCAAATTAGTATTACTTGCCGTGGAAAAGAAGCGCGGACCAGGAAGACCTCATCGACGATCAGGTTCGGTCCGCAAAGGCCACGATAGCCAAGGAAGAGGAGGAGTTCAAGACGAAGAAAGAGCGCCATTTAAGTCGGTACCAGCCGCGCCGATTATCGTCAGACGGGGAGAAGGGAGACGCCATGGGAGGATTGGCAGCTACAGATGCGGGCGAGAAGCACGGCGAGGGACGGCGCGAGCAGGAGCTGGTCGGCAGGGACGAAGACAAGTCGGCGCATCATGACGATCCACACGACGAGTCGGGGGACGTGGTGGTGGAGGCCGATGAGGACACTGTCATTTACTAGGGAGCTGGAAAACCAAGGCGTTGCGCGTTTCGACACGCCTATTTGTATTATACGGCATTGCTCGAGGATCACTCCAGCTAGGCGTTTTGTCAGGACGGTGTCCCGGTGGTGTTATGGACTCGGGACCGTTGCGGCTAGCTACCAAGCAGCAGGGTTAGTAAGTCCATCGTGGTAGGTAGTTTGGAGCCTCGTCCTCGTCGATGCACAATCTGGAATCCGGATGGGCACGGTGTGTAAACCGCAGCATTTGGCATCGCATCGTCCCGGCTCCCGACTCCCGACTCCCGACTCCCGACTCTCGACTCTCGACTCTCCTACTGCCTACTCCGTACTCCGTACTCCCCTTTTGATGTTGCCCGACCCCAAGAACATGCATGTCTCACGTGCAGCTTGAGCAACGTTCGTGGCCAACTCCAAGATTAAGACTGGGCAGCCTCGGCCCTCGACGAGCGTATCGCAGCCGTCGACAGCAACCTGGGGCCAGATCAAGGTGAAAAGAGAACAGAGACCAATCGCCCGACGCTGCCCCCAAATACTACATTACATACATACAGCAAGCAGGCAAAGCCATCAAAGCCCGGCCGTCCCGACTTCCCCCCCCCCTTTGGCTGGCGTGCAGGCGGTGTTTAGCATTCATCCGGTTTCCGATCCCTGAGAAACAACCCGCCCGCGTCACCGTCACCCGGCTTTTCAATGGTCTATAGCCCCATCTACCTAGGTATATTCTCGACATAACTCATAGCACCACGGGCTCCAAGAGCTACAATGGGAATCGAATTTGTCTCGTCGAACGCTTTGGCCAGCGAACACGGACGGCACCGCGATGCGGGGAAGCAGCCAGGGGTGGAGGGGCCGCGAGGTAAACTCAGATTGTTAGTCGTTTCGTTCGGCCAGCTTACTGAACGAGTTCGTGTAGTCTTGCGGGAGCACCACGCCCGTCTTGCTGTACAATGTCCGCTTCGCCTTCGCGCCACCAGCCCGGACCGCCCTCGCCTATATAAGGCCGTGTGCCCGTATCCGCCGTCGCAGCGAGTCCCTCCTCCACGGGGCTCCTGCGCCGAGCCTCTGACACGACCAACGCCATGACGTCTAAACTTGTCCCCGACGACCCGCGGGTTCGCGAGGAGACAGTCTCCGTCCGCGGCAAGCGGTACAACTACATCCTCGGGGAGCCGGACTCGCCCCCCGTCGAGACCGTCTTCCTCATCCACGGCTTCCCCGACATGAATTTCGGCTGGCGCTGCCAGATCCCGTACCTGGTGTCGCTCGGCCTGCGGGTCGTGGCTCCCAACATGCTCGGGTACGCGGGGACCTCGCGGCCGGACGACCTGGCCCAGTTCTCGCACAAGAGCATCTCGGCGGACTTGAAAGAGCTGGCGGCCAGCTTCGTCGGCCAGGACGGCCAGATCATCCTTGGCGGCCACGACTGGGGCGGCGCTCTGGTCTGGCGGACCGTCCTGTGGCACCCGGAGCTCGTCAAGGCCGTCTTCAGCGTGTGCACGCCCTTTGCGCCCCCGAACCCCGTCTGGATCCCGCTCGAGGACCACATCGCCGCTGGGCGGCTCACAAACTTCAAGTACCAGCTGCAGCTTGCAGGGCCCCATGTCGAGAGGGAGCTGGGGAGCGAGGAGAAGGTGCGGCATTTCCTCAACGCCATGTTCGGCGGTAGGGGGAAAGACGGGAAGACGGGCTTCTCTACAAGCGAGGGCGTGCTTCTGGACGACCTGGCGGCCTTGGGACCCTCACCGCTGGTTTCCGAGGAGGAGCTGGATCATTATGCTTGCCGGTACATGCTGCAGAGCGCGCCGCCGATGAGGGGCCCGCTGAATTGGTATAGGACAAGGAGGATCAACTATGAGGAGGAACTGGCCTTGACCAAGGACTTCAAGCCTATTGAGACGCCGGCCTTGTTTATCGGCGCGACGAATGATTCCGCGTTGCCGCCGGCCATGGCGGCTGGTATGGGGAAGTGGTTTAAGGATTTGACGAGGGCTGAGGTCGAGGCCTCGCACTGGGCCTTGACGCAGACGCCGGATGACGTGAATAGTTTGATTGGAGCGTGGTTGGGCAAGGTTTTGGGCGGGGCTGTGAAGGCTTCCTTGTAGGCGGCGTGTTATGATGATGACGACTGAACAGTTTGTGAATACATAGTTTGAGTGTGAAATTGCGCCTACGAGTCTAGTGTCTTGTGGAGCTCGTATTGATGCCGGATTTTATATAACACAATCTTGTGTGCCACGTTGGCTGTGGGGGTCCTTGAGACTTTGGAAGGTATAATAAAAAGACGTGCCGTGTCGGTTTGATCTCTAATCGTGACTGGGGCCGACCCGGCCGCCTTTGCCTTGGGCACTCGTGGGATGACATTGATACGCCGGCCGATCGCTGACCCGTTCATTGCTGGCATATCATGTCTCTGCGCCATGTGGCGGCTCACGATGCTGATAGCCCGAGGCTTGCAGAGCGCCACTGCTCCGCTAGCGGGACATTGATGTGCGAAAGGAGATTGGCCACCGTTCTATCCAGCTCACTTCAGAGTGAACTTCTGGCCTGTGACCGATGGAGCGGCATCAGCCTTCTTTTTCTTATTTGGCTTCCCACACATAGCACAGGCTGTCAAAACGTTAGCCGCATCACGCATGGCTGCTGTGAGAACATACAGTCATTTTTATACGCGCATGTCTGGCAAAGACTGTGACCCTGTGACACCGTTGCCTTGCATTTTGTGCACGAGCTTCAGGCAGTTCATCAGCGCTACCGTGGTACGGACAAAAATAATAGCTAGAGACGCAATCTTTGGGACGTACCTTGAGTACTGGGCGTAAGGATTCTTGGCAGTTTTTGACAAAAGTTTGCTCTATCAAAATGGTCAGTCTCGATATCGCCATAGTTTTGCAAAATATCGGTAGAATGGTGGAGTAACCTTTACGACACCGCTTTGTCCAATAGTGGTCGACCTTGGCTTTGAAGAGGATGCTGCGGGGGAGCCGTAGTACATTTCACTCTTCTTCTTGACATCGGGAGTGGCCAGCGTCGTCTTGGACAGTTTCTGGCACTTGGTGCAGACCATGGTGAGCAACGACGTAGTTGAGAAGCTGTTCTTCTTCGGTACAAAGGGATGATGGCGGCAAGGGAATTAAACTTGGTTGATCAGATGATGACGGCATCTGGCGGAGAGGCCGGGTAGGAAACAATGCGTTGATGGCGACGAAACGTGGAATGGTTCAGGATGGGGATGGTTGGCGATTCGGAATTGCTCGAGGCACCGTTTGCTGTTCTTCTCTAGAGTTTGACCAACGTCAAGTAAAGACTGGTGTTGTTTGGACACGTGCTTCCCAGTTTTCAGGCCTTGGGTGTGTAACTGTGCGCAGCCGGCGTCGCAAAGCAACAAAGTTGTCTTGGTTGACGTTGGCAATGCAGTCAGGCTGCGTTTCACCTAGGTCAACCGCTATCACGGCCTCCCGTCGTTTGACAGGCAAATCAAAGGCGCACGGCTATCGGCTTTATTGGGCTGGGTCCTGCTGTCTGCGGCTGAGAAGGGACCGAACAATGGACGTTGAGCAGATGTCGTCACCCGTGGTGGTCACTGGTGAGGATGCAGCCGGGTAGGCTGCTTTTCGGATTTGATGTTGGTTGATGACATTAAGCGGTTTGTTCGATGCTGACTTGATAAGAACCTGGTTACTTATTAGCTAAGCTTGGCTTTGGGAAATACTAACTGGTTTGCCAACCGGCCCACCTGCGAGGTGGCAGGTGGCGGGAACCTAGCAGACACTCCGCACCTTTCCGGTGGGACTGTCAGGCCAAGCCAAGTATTAAATGGGTGGCGCAGTACCCAGTTCGTGGACCTGTCATGAAAGAAAAAAAAAAGCTCCAAAATCTTAGAGTAGACAACAATCATTCAGCGTAGACGCCGGAAACCGCTCGATTCATTGTGTTTGCACTAGTTTAACCGTGAACAAAGAACAAAGGATGAAGCACGCATACTAGACATTTGCAGAGCTAAGAACCGCGGTACCTAGGAACTTGAAGGGGGACTTACACCTGGGGTAAAGTCAAGTACCTACTCCGTACTTACTTAGGTGCCCTATCTACTGATTGGCACCTGGGTTTTGTACTTAGGCGCCCGGCGGTCAAGTCAAGTCTGGCACCACCCGACGTTCCACAGGGGACACGAATTCCCAGGTCTGCGCCCCCCTTCTTCTTCAATAGGGGTGGCGACAGCAGGCGGTGGCTGTGCAGTGCCGACTTGTTCTGCACGTTTCGTGTTCAAAGCTTCAAACAGTTCGTTCAACGTTGCTTTCTTTTTGAACGCAAGTGCAGCTACTCCGTACTACTTCGTAGGTGTCTAACGTTTCCCTGGTCTACGGGGCGCAATCCCCGCGTCCCCGTGCTTCCGCCAGGGCTCTTTCCTTCCAAGCCCCTACAAGTACTCCGTATCGTCCTAGGTACTTGAGTAAGTACCTAGGTAGCTAGGTATGTTCTCAAGTAGTGCGTGTTGGGTACCTTCTTAAGTACCTACTTAAGTACCCAGGCACTCACTTACAGGCGCCTGGGACAAACGAGTCGGCGGGCGACCGGTAAGCGATTCCAAGGCCACAGTGGTTCTGGTACTCGGTCAAGCACCCACCCCATGACTGTTGGTCCCGGCCATGTGTACTTGCGGGTACGGAGTAACAATGGTGTTTTGTGTTTTACTGCTCCTCCAACTTTAGCAGCTGTCAGCTTCCAACCACGATTCCTCGTTGCCGGCTTTGGCCTCCCATTCGCATCGCCATCACTATTACTATCGGCATTCCCCCGTTCATTACTCAATACACTCCTTAAGTCGGACGTCTTCTTATCTCCTCCAGCTGCCTATGCTATCCGGCCTGCGATCCCATCAACGCCCCCGGGGAATAATCCAACCCCCTCGCTCGTCTCCTGTGTGTTCCCGACACAATACCCCAACCCGCATGCGCGACATTTCCGAACCCTGCCTGACTGCTTGAGCATTGCTCACCATCCAGCATGGCTGGAAGACCGACAGGGGATCGCCACGGAGGGTCCTCTGGGAATCGCGATGACCTGCTGCTGGATCTGGACAATGACCAGCCAGTATATGGCAGTGGCCAGAGATCCGCCTTGAACGACGACGATTTGATGCGACGCTACTCCCACGACCAAGAAGAGCCCCAAAGCAGACCCTCAGTATCCTACGATGACTTCGTCGGCGCACCAACCTCTGCAACTCACTCTGGTTCCCGTGGCCTGGCCCCCCCAGCCCAGGCCAGTGCTTCTCCCTATATGAACAGGCAATACAGTCAGACCTCGGAGCTGGGCAACTACCAGCGATATGCCGACGATTTTGAAGACTATCCTGTCGATAACGAGCCGTACTACCCACATGGGGGTCCAATTCCTACAAACGCCCGCTCAACGACAGCCAGGACTAATGCCAGAAATCGGAACAGCGTCTTGAGCTTGGGAGGTGGCTTTTTTGGTCGAGTCAAGAATAAACTCGGCATGGGCCAGGGATACTCAGAGATGGACTTGCCACTGACAGAAGGGGGCCACGAACGTGGAGCTTCGTCCGGAAGTTCGCCACCAGATCAAAAGACCAAAGGGTTTGACATGGGCAATTTCAAGTTTGGTTTTGGCCGCGGCAAGCCAGATCCCTCTACTCTCGGTCCTCGTATCATCCATCTTAACAACCCGCCAGCTAATTCCGCCAACAAGTACGTCGATAATCACATCTCGACTGCCAAGTACAACATTGCTACTTTCCTCCCAAAGTTTCTCCTGGAACAGTTTTCCAAGTTTGCCAACATCTTTTTCTTGTTCACGGCTGGCTTGCAGCAGATCCCTGGTCTCTCGCCGACTAACCGATATACGACTATTGCTCCTCTTCTCATCGTGCTTTTGATTTCTGCGGGTAAGGAATTAGTGGAAGATTACCGCCGAAAACAAGCAGACAACGCCCTGAATACGTCCAAGGCCCGAGTCTTGCGCGGATCCAGCTTTACTGAAACGAACTGGATTAACGTAGCGGTTGGAGACATTGTGCGTGTGGAGTCAGAGGAGCCATTCCCTGCCGACTTGGTTCTCTTGGCTAGTTCTGAGCCCGAGGGTCTCTGTTATATTGAAACAGCCAATTTGGATGGCGAGACGAACTTGAAGATCAAGCAGGCACTACCCGAGACTTCGTCCATGGTATCGTCAAGCGAACTGAGCAGACTTGGTGGGAGAATCAAGTCTGAACAACCGAACAGCAGCCTATACACTTATGAGGCAACGTTGACGATGCAAATTGGCGGGGGTGAGAAGGAACTGGCGCTCAATCCTGAGCAACTTCTCCTTCGAGGTGCGACCCTCCGAAATACGCCCTGGATCCACGGTGTTGTCGTCTTTACCGGTCACGAGACGAAGCTTATGAGAAATGCGACTGCCACTCCCATCAAACGGACCAAGGTCGAAAAGAAGCTCAACTGGCTCGTTCTGGTACTCATCGGTATGCTTTTGGCGCTCAGTGTGGTTTGCACTGTTGGAGACCTCATCATGCGTGGCGTCAGAGGCGGTTCCCTTGGCTATCTTTATCTGGACAAGATTGACAACGCTGGTACTGTGGTTAAGACCTTTGCCAGAGACATGGTCACATACTGGGTCTTGTTCTCATCTCTGGTTCCTATTTCTCTCTTCGTCACGGTGGAGCTCGTCAAATACTGGCACGGCATTCTCATCAACGACGATCTTGACATGTACTACGACAAGGTTGATACGCCGGCGACTTGTCGAACGTCCAGCTTGGTTGAAGAGCTGGGCATGGTCGAGTTTGTCTTCTCTGACAAGACGGGCACTCTTACGTGTAACCAGATGGAGTTCAAGCAGTGCACAATTGCCGGTCTTCAATACGCCGATGACGTCCCGGAGGACCGCCGCGCAACTGGACCTGAAGATGATCAGGGCATTCACAACTTTGAAAGGCTACGAACCAACTTGAAAAATGGCCACGACACCGCAATGGCCATTGATCACTTTCTCATCCTCCTTGCAACCTGCCATACTGTGATTCCCGAAATGGACGAAAAGGGACGCGTCAAGTACCAGGCTGCGTCTCCTGATGAAGGCGCCTTGGTGCAGGGAGCTGTTGATCTTGGTTATCGTTTCACGGCACGGAAACCGAGGTCGGTCATCATCGAAGTCGGTGGCCAAGAGTTGGAATATGAGCTTTTGGCAGTCTGCGAGTTCAACTCGACGCGTAAAAGAATGTCGGCAATTTACCGGTGCCCAGATGGCAAAGTTCGAATCTACTGCAAAGGCGCTGATACGGTTATTTTGGAACGTCTCAACAACCAGAACCCCCATGTTGAGGCGACAGGCCGGCATCTAGAAGAATACGCATTAGAGGGTCTCCGCACACTCTGTCTAGCCATGCGCGAGGTGCCTGAAGCGGAATTTGCCGAATGGCAACGGATATTTGATGCTGCCTCAACGACTGTGGGAGGAACACGTGCCGAAGAGCTGGACAAGGCTGCGGAGATTATCGAGCACAGCTTCTTCTTGCTCGGTGCCACAGCCATCGAGGATCGCCTTCAAGACGGGGTTCCTGAAACCATTCACACCCTGCAGGAGGCCAACATCAAGGTCTGGGTTCTCACTGGAGATCGGCAGGAGACTGCCATCAATATTGGTATGAGTTGCAAGCTTCTTAGCGAAGATATGACGCTTTTGATTGTGAACGAGGAGAATGTCGCCGCGACACGAGACAACATTCAGAATAAGCTGGATACCATCAGAACCCAGGCCGAGAGTAGTCTAGAGTTGGAGACACTTGCACTGGTCATCGACGGCAAGTCGTTGACATATGCTCTAGAGAAGGACCTCGAGAAGCTGTTCCTGGAGCTTGCCATCATGTGCAAGGCCGTCATCTGCTGCCGCGTGTCGCCGCTGCAAAAGGCCCTCGTTGTAAAGTTGGTCAAGAAGTATCAGAAAGACTCGATCCTCCTCGCCATTGGCGATGGAGCCAACGATGTTTCTATGATCCAGGCCGCCCATATTGGTGTTGGTATCAGTGGCATGGAAGGCTTGCAGGCTGCACGCAGCGCAGACGTCGCCATTGCCCAATTCAGATATCTTCGCAAGCTACTGCTCGTCCACGGCGCATGGAGCTACCAGCGTGTGAGCAAGACGATTTTGTTTTCATTTTACAAGAATATAACTCTGTATCTGACGCAATTTTGGGTACGTATAGCCTCGAGACATTGGGAAGTGAAACGAGGCTCGCTAACCGCTACTGTGCTTTCCAGTTCACCTTTCAAAATGTATTCTCCGGACAGGTCATTTACGAGTCATGGACGCTGTCGTTCTACAACGTCTTCTACACCGTCCTCCCACCCCTTGCCTTGGGCATTCTCGACCAATACATCTCGGCACGTCTCCTCGACAGATACCCCCAGCTGTACGGCATGGGTCAGACAAATTCCTGTTTCAAGTTGAAGACGTTTGCGCAGTGGATCGCCAACGCCTTTTACCACTCCATTATTCTCTACATCTGGGCAGAACTCTTCTGGTACGGAGATCTGATTCAAGGGGACGGCAGGATTGCAGGCCACTGGGTCTGGGGAACCGCTCTGTATGGTGCAGTCCTCTTGACGGTCCTAGGCAAAGCTGCGCTTGTTACCAACAACTGGACCAAATACCACGTGCTGGCCATTCCCGGCAGCATGGCCATTTGGTACATTTTCATTGCCGCCTACGGCACGGTGGCGCCCAAGGTTAATTTTTCCATGGAGTACCACGGTGTCGTTCCACGGCTGTACGCCAGCCCAGTCTTCTGGCTCCAGACTGTCGTCATGGCCGTCATGTGCCTGCTACGTGATTTCGTCTGGAAGTACGTCAAACGCATGTACCTCCCACGCTCGTATCACCACATCCAAGAGATTCAAAAGTACAACATTCAGGATTACCGACCAAGGTACGTGACTACTTCTTTGTTTGCCACGAGGTTTTGCCCGTGGTGGGGGGCGCACCTCATTCCGTGCCCAGGGGCAGCCGCGAAATACACGATTCTGACACGTGCCTTCAGAATGGAGCAATTTCAAAAAGCCATCCGGAAAGTTCGACAAGCGCAGCGATTGCGAACGCAGCGTGGCTATGCTTTTTCGCAGGCCGACGAGAGCCAGACACGCGTGCTGCAAGCCTACGACACGACCAAACACCGAGGTCGTTACGGAGAGATGGCGAGCTCAAGAACAGCAGCTCGATAACAAGACACACACGCAGTCAAACAAGGGCCGTGCTTTTTGCGACGGGACAGCGTAATTTTTTTTCCATTTCTGACTTTACATGGAGGCGCAACTCTTGGCTTCGTTTTTTATCTTGAAAGGCCCCATGATGAGTGGTGTGAGTAAGCAAGCAGAAATTGGGAAGTGTCTGACATTTGGGAAGCGTGGCATTTAGATGGGCTGGATGTATTTTATTATCACTTTTGTTGACTCATATGCATGGCATGGAATGGGACTGGCGTGAAAGTAGGGATCATCCATCAATGATAGTTTTCTACTGATGAATGTTGCAGAGTATCCCGTCACTACTGGATCAGCAAGCCGGCCGCGTGGTCGAGGTAGAATTGCATGTGCAGGACCGAGACTGAAACATTCACATGGCAACAGGGACGGGACAGCATGGAAGCACATGGACACGGTAGTAGTACGTACGTGGTACAGTACGTCTGCCGTCACATGGCCCCAAACAACAAGCATGTTTGAAACATCATGGCAGCCACCGCGTAGTCATCGTCTCCTGACCATCCCGAGGCGACCACCGCATAGCCAGCAGCACCCCTCCCCCGGCTAAAGCTTCCTGGGAAGACCCCCCCCTGCGACTCAGCCGGGAACCGATCAATGCCCATCACCATCACTGCGTCAACCTGGCAGAGGCCAGTGTCAGTCAGGGCCAGGGCCAGGGCCAGGTCCACGCCTTTGACCTATTCATCTGCCGCCCATTTCTGACCGCCGCGATTGGCGACGGCAAGTGCGACGTCCCCGCGTTGCTACGCGTGCCCACGCGCGCAGACAGCCCGGACAGCCAAAGACAGACAGACGGCGGCCAGGAACGCCCATCGCCGTCTCTGCGAGCTCGCCGTCCAGGGAGCCGCCAGAGAACGAACGGCCCACTGGTGACACGAGACCGCATCGACCTCCCTCCTGGCCGGGCCTGGCATCCTTTGGCCGCATCTGCATCTCTGTCGGGGAGCAGAGACTCAAGCAGAAAATGGCCGGGCCTGGCATCCTTTGGCCGCATCTGCATCTCTGTCGGGGAGCAGAAAAAGAAAAGAAAAGAAAAGAAAAGAAAAGAAAAGAAAAGAAAGGAAAAGACAAAAAGATGAGAAACATATACGTGACAAACCGTCGACAGACGGGGACGGCCGGACGGCGCTAACACCCCAGTCATGTACGTACGTGTTCGTATCGTAGTTGCAACGCAGTGCCGGTGCAAGGATTGGCTCTCGCGCCGCCAAGCCATGGCAGCTCGGACAGCGCTGTCGCATTGGCCGGTACGGTTGACCAGCATTCTCTGGGAACCCCGTGATGACCGTGGGGACGAGCGAGGCTGTGCCGTGTCCTCGCTACCGGCGCCGGCACCGGCACCGGCTCGCCTTGGTCCCACGTGCCATTGCCATGTGCCTGGTGGGTGGCACGGCACTGTCCCAGAAACCACCCCGTCGCCGTGGCCGTGAAGCGGCTTCAAACAGCACCGCCCAGGTGCTCCGTACACGGCCAGAAAATCGCAGGCACACGGCTCGGAAATCAAGACGGGCCAGGTGCAACGACACCCGGGCCTGCGAGGGAGGCCTGCCTGTTGGAGCTGCTCGAGCGGTTCGAGGCACTCGTGACCTCGCCCGCGCCAGCCGCTGCTTTGTACGGTGTGATGTGATGTAATATGTAAAATGAATGCGTCGTCCAATAAAATCAACTATACAAAATGCCCAAGCCGACCCTCCCAGAGAACCCCGTCCGGTCCCTTCCCGTCATATTACTCCCGTCATTTTCAAATGCTCCCCTGTTTTTGCACACAATGCTTTTTTGGTGGTCGTCTACAGATGCGTGGTTACTTGTACCAACAGTGAAATCACACAACGCTCGTCATCCTGGGTGGCCTGCTCTGAAGCTTTTCCCTCGGCCACGACCAAGCTAATTCAAGGTACGTGTAGCAAACACGAGTTAGCCCGCGAAAATGAAAGTGAAAGCCCCTTGAGGCGAGTTACTACCCGTGGGTAAATGCGGCCCCACTCCTTTGGAAGGGTGCTGGACCGGTCAAGGCGAGACGGACGAGAAAAGAGCCTTCCAAAGTCTGCCAGACTCCATGCCGCGTGTTGTGCAAAGGGGCCATCCTCTTTCTCGTCATCATCGCGTCGAATCGTAACTTATCCTCGTAGATTGTAAAATGTCGCTATATCGCTGAAATTGTCCATGCTGAACCCCCGCATTAGGGGAAGCTGCTGATCGAGCCGCTGCCTCTCCCACCCCCCTCGTCGCCGAGGTTGTGAAACTGGCGTTGCGGAATGGCGCAGCACCCCTCCTCGCCCCTGAGCATTGACATCCCAACCCCTGCAGCCCCGCAAATGGCGGCATGTCGATTAATCAGATTCATCACGTCGCTGCCGCGTGACCAGGCAGGCTGGCACGCAGGGCGGGGCAGCTCCGATTCCCCAATTCCACAAACGACCCCGGCCGCTTCGTAGCTGGAACTGCCGGCCCAAGTTGTCCTGTCAGGAAAACCAGTCTGGAACCGTGACACTTGTGGTGGACGTTCAGGCACCACCAGTAACTACCGGCCCAGAACCGGAGTCACTAGCTCAATACTCTTGGGTCGAGAGTACGCTCCGGGATGCCGGGCTGGAAGAGGCCTGTCCAGACCGTACGAGCCCGAGTCGTACGTATAAGCACCGGTGCCATAGTGATGGCCCGTATCATATGTTGATGACAGATATGGGCCAGGTGGGCGTCGATAAGAACTTGCGGGACTCGTGACAACACTCCGGGTGAACGGCCAGAGACTGCCGCCATTGCTTCCTGTGGGAGACGGAGGGCTAGGCGGTCCAATGTTGAGAGACCGCAGAGCAGATAGTGCCGAGGTGTGATGGGAGGTCGGCATCGTCCCTGGCGACGCCGGCGGGGACTGGCTGAAGTGCATGGAATTTGGTCGAGAGGGTGAAGCCCTAGGGATGATGTCTCTTGGTTCCGGGTTTCCAGTGGAGTGACATGACAGGCTGCTGCTGACGGCATATGCCTGCATCTGTGACGAGTGCGAAAACGAGTTTTGTTGATCCACGCGTCGGCAGCTGGAGTTTTGGCAATGTTAGCATCACAACCTGGACAATACGGCCCTCATTCGTGGTCGAGCCCAGTTGGTCGTTGTGGCAGAGTAAAGGTGCGTCTTGTACATACGTTTCCGAGCAGTAGAGATGTCTCTCGTCGTGGGGTACGAATTGCTTCTCACAAGTCATGCTGCACGCACAGGAACGAATGAGTACGGCGGCTCCGGGCTGCAACTTTATTGGGTGCTTACCAGTATTGTGGAAAGCTTTCCCGCTCGTCCTGCCAGGCGTCTTGGTAGTCCCGTTCCCGCTCACGGTGACTGCGGCCCAGTTTCTGAGCACTCACAGGGGTATGACGCCTTGTCATGCCGGGCCTCCTGTATTTCGAAGTCGGGTCAGAAGTCGTGACGGATTTCCGGACGTCGGTCATGGAGGTGTTGTGGCCATGGCCAGACTTTCTGCGGTGGTGATGCATGGTCGAGGTTGGGCCAGAGGCGTCTCGTTGTGTAGCCGATAGGTCAATGTGAATGTGGCCCTCGAAGCCTTGTTGGCGGCACCGGCGCCGAATGGATAAGTTAAGTTGTACAGAGGCGCGACTCTGGCGTCGATAAGAAGGCAGGACGCGGACCCTGCGCTGGAGGGTAGGTAGATTCGAGAAAATCCCCGTCACAAATGGCTGCGTTCCAAAACGAATTGATGTCTGTTTGTTGATTGAACTGACTGACGGTGATGCGTGGCGGCAAACTTTAGGCGTCCACGTGCTGTGGGCGGCCGAGTGTGGCCCCGAATGCAGACGGCGACTGATGCCGGGACCGAAAATGCGCAGGGTGCTTGGCCGGGTTGTTCCTATCGCAGCAGGATGAATGGTGATGAGGAGAAGTGCACCCTCATCCGGTCAGGGCCGATCAGGACTCAGGACGCAAATCACACAAGGGCGTGGGATGACGCGTGCGTGGCCGGGATATTCGTCCGTCGAGATAAGCGGCTCCAGGTGCACCGCACCCGGTCACACCAAGGAAGGCGCGACCTTGTAAACGGCTGGCGTGACTGTACGCTGGCGATGACGGGCGCTGGGCTTCCCAAAGAGTGAGTGAGTGAGTGAGTGAGTGAGTGCCTGGTGCTACCGTCGATGCACCATGGACTTTGAAGCGGGAGCCCCAGTCGAAGCGATAGGTCGGTGAGGGCGAGCGACGGCGGGTTGTGTGTGCCAGTGCCAGGACAGTTCGTCGATGCGGGGACCTGAATGACGACGACGACAAGAGGAGGAAGGGAGAGAAACAATTTATGTTATTTTTTTTTAAAAAAAAAGAAGGAAAAAAAAAACGAAAAGAAAAAAAAAGGGGTCTTCCTGACGTGTGACTCTTCCTTATTATTAAGTTTATGTTTGGGAACCTTGCGCCGGCAGGGCAATCAATGCGTGCTCGGTGGTCCGGTGTCGTGATTTATTATGCTATGCTGCTCACCAACATCCGAAAGCGGAGACGCAACCGGCGGCGGGCAGAGGCGGCTGACAAGGCTTTCAACGTTGCTGAGCGTGCCACAAGGTGACGGCACTACTCCATAAAAAGGAACGGAGACCCGGCGCCACAACTATCGAATAAGTTTGGCTTGTGGGGCAGGCGAAGCCTTGAACAAGGGAAGGAATATGTGGGGCCTCTAGCGATAAAAACAAAAGAGGGAACGTAGCGACCGTTCCGGTGATTCTGCAACAGGTACGGAGTACCAAGCAGTACGCAGCCCAAGCTCGGGGCCAGTCTGGATGGCGACACACCTGGGCGGAGTCCGTGCTATCAATGTGATTTGACGATTCGATTGCGACAGGTTTTGACAAGGTTTTGTTGACGTGGACTCTTGGTCAATGTTGGAGCAAACAACGCGTGGCGCCGTGGCCCGTACGGTTTCGGACGATACCGAGGCACCGAGTTGTGCCTGCACCGGACACGATATGTACCTGTACGGTGTGTGTACGGAGTACGGAGTACGGAGTAGTCGCGGTGGGTTGCGCTTGCCGCGTGAATGGCGGCGTGTGTGTTATGCAAGCGAGTCGCAATCCAAGCTTGCGGCTGTGAGACAGACAGAATATCCCCGCGTGCTCGACAGTGCGGGGAGGACCATGAGGGCCATCTGTCCCTGCTATCACCACTCCGTACTACTTGCTTTTTCTCTTGGCCCCGACGAGGAGGGCGACAGAGGCCGTGGTCGGCGGCTGAGACACGAAGCAGTCCGACAGTAACAGCGAGTGGGTGCGTCTCGAGGTTGCGAAGGGGAGAGCCAACAAAAGGGGACGAAAAAAAACTATGCGGCGTCGTCACCTTGGACTCTAGAAGCTGTCGGGCTGAGTGAGGGCAGAGTAAAACGAGAGTGTTTGAAGTCTTTTAAATAAATGTTTGACGGCGACGGTGGGCGGGAGCGCGGTTCATTTTCAATATGTACAAGAGGGTATGCAGCAAGGGAAGGAACTGCCAAGGCACGAAACAACCATGAATGCCTTATTACTGGCACTTGCCCACATGGGCATGCAGAGAGTAATGCATGTACATGAAACTAAAAACGCAACGACCGTACCAGGGAGCCATGGGCGAGGCACTTGATGGATACCTCTCAACCCAAGTAAGTACTTAAGTAGGTAGATAAGCAGAGGACAGAGGACTGGAAGCACCGGGCGAATCTTCATGCAGAGTATCTGGGCAACTAACTAAGTACCCGGTACATGGGGAGGGAGGTTCCTACGCACACAGCTGCGTGTACTCGGTACGTACGGAGCCAAGTAACTACCATACGCACGCAATCCGAGATCCCAGATGGCAGAAGTGTGGAAAAACGCCGCCGACGCCGCGCTCGAGACCATGAACGTCACCATGGCCAGCGCCGATGCCAATGGCAAGGCCAGGCACCAAATAGGCGGGGACCAGGTGGAGGGAGAGGAAATCGATGGCGTGCGCCCAAAGGAGAAGAAGAGGGCACGGTGGGGGGACGGCGATGCTGATGAGGAGGGTCATTTTACTTCATCTCATTTCGTCGTTGCATTTTTTGAGAGTACTATTTCCCAAAAGCCAGGTGCTCCATACGTCGTATACGAAGCCCGCCCTGGCCCCAAATGCTAGAGCCTAGTCCCACGATGCAACAATAAAAGCCTGGCAGCTCCTAGGAGCAGCATTCTATTGCAGACCAAGGCAACCATTGATGTACGCACTTGAAGTGTGTAAGTATAGCATCTGTCTGGGAGTGGGCCTGGGCTTGGATTGGCTGGGGACGGCTTTCCCCATCACTGCCGTCGCGTCATGTTTTTCTGCGCAGACCCGTCCGTCAACACGGAGTACTCCGTACATCCGTACAGATTGCACATGCCGGCAGAATGTAATGGAACTGGGAGGCCCCTCGTCACCCTCCCGGCTGGGCACGCTCAATGTCACCTGTTGTGTGCTCTGTACGGAGTACGGAGCAAGCAGCGTATTGTATCCAGTCAGAGGGATCCAACTGGCCCCTGGGGTGGCCGGACAGGTGCGGTGCATCTGGGTTTGCAACCACGAGCAGAGGTCGACTTGGACGCTGCCGGTGCTGGGCCCTTGTCGGCTCAGCGGTCGCCCCCCTTGTGCATGAACATGTGCTGAGGTTTCTCAGCCCCATGTGGTCGGTTGTCTTTTACGGAGTACGTCGAAGAAGAAGACGCACTCTAGCTTGACGCATGTCTTGGAGCGGCCAAATCGCCGAGAAGAGAGAGAGAGTGTGTGTGAGAGAGAGATAAGGAGAGGGGAGAGCACCGCACCAGACGTACAGAATACGACGTATAACAACATCGACAGCAAACCACTTGGGCAGACATCAACGTCGTCGTCGGGCGACGCGTTGAAGCTCTCCCTACATATTGCCGGAGCTCAGACCACATTCACAGTTATTACCCCAAGATATGCACGGCCAGCGCGGCCAAATCGCCGCCAAGCTGGGAGCGGTCGACCAGGACAGGCAGCCAGACTTGAGGTGTCGAATTGGGAGTTTGGGCCAGCGCTGGCGTTGCACGTCGATCAATCAAGGTCCCAGGGGGCCACTTCCAGCAGGGTGTCGCGCAGCCCTGCAGGTGGGTGCTGGGGGACCGGGACTGGGAACTGGGACTGGGCTCAAGGGCTCAAGGGGCACAAGGGCCGCAGGGGTCACAGGGGCCACAGGGGGCACGCACCAGGAGGGGGAGCCAGTCGGGCCTGGTGGATCCTTGCGCGCACGCAGGCGCTGGGCTGGGCTCCCTGTGTTCGCTGTCTAGTACTCCGTACTCCGTACCCTAATGTCCACGTCCGCGCAGGCCCACGCCCGCCGCCCACGGCCCACGTCCAAACGTCCGCCATTGGCGCCGAGGGTGCGCGGTGCCTCGTGGTGCGTCTATATGCACAGGCGTCTCGGCGCCCCTACATCTGGAACACTGGATTGGCCGACGCACTTACGGGACCAGCGGACGCCTTTAGTGAATGCCGTCCCGTCCAGTCCGCAAGGCACGGGGCAACTGGACCTTTTCCACTGCGTCTGATGTGCCAGACGGACGAATGGCGACGGAACGTGGAAAGGAGCCCAGGTGCTTCGATGCGCACCCATGTGTGAAGCTCTGCAGGGTCAGTCGTCTGTCTGTTAGCATTCAACCGCGTCGTCATTGAATCCGGCTTTGGAGTGGTGATAGACTCACCTCGCCTGCCTCTCTATTCCACAGGGCCCCCCCATTGTTGCCGTCACTTGCACGCAGCTGCTCTGCTCTCGCTCTGCATCAATGGCGCTATTACGTCAAAAGCAAAACTGCTCCACGTCGGCATGTGCCAAGAGTCTCGAGCCTCGTCGCATTGCGCAGTACGAACTCCCATCTCCGTACGGCAAGTAGGTACATGGCAATGTGTCGACTGTCGACGTCCTCGGAAATGTTGGACATGAAGCTCGCACACTGTCCGTTTCGGAAACGGATTCTGGCCTCGCATCGCATCCCCTGGTCAAGGCATCGAGTACGTTACTTGCTTGAGCTAGGTACCTTAAGTACTCGGCAGGTACGGAGTACTTGCAACTACCCGGGTACTTGGGTAGGGACGGAGGGTCCGAGGGTACGGAGTACCCAGCAGGTACCTGGGCACGCATTGGCCCAGGTGACTTGCACTGCCGGCAGCAGCAGGGTGGCCTGATTTTCGCGTCTGTCCACGCATTCCGATCTATCCGATCCGACAATGGAAACGGAAGATTGATGATTCCAGAAATAAATCCGCACAGAAAACGTCTGCCATTACGGAGTGGCTGTCGTACTCGAAGCCGTAATGTTGGTGGTTGGCACCGCCGCTCCGTACACGTTGACGTGTCTCGGCATTTTTGCCTGAGACCGCCGAAAACTTTGTTTTTTGTATTCGGAAGTTGGGACAAACGCTAAAACGCTTTAGACGGCTCTGCTGCTTCGAATCTGACAGGCCTCGGAACCGAGGTTGCCTGGAAGAGGCCCTCAGCAACGTCGGTACTCGTGTGTACATGGCCGTGTCCGAACGGAGGCGCGAGAAGTGGAAGACGAAAACAAAAATTGAATAAATGCATAAAAATGGACAAATCAAACCAGACCCAGACCTAGCCCAGGCGTATTCCACACCATGGCTCGATTGACTAAAACCACCAGCACTAGCCGCAACGGCGACAACAACAGCAGCAGCAAAACAACAACAACAATAAATCCGCAGCGGCTCGGACGATCACGCCTTGCCCATCATTCACGTCTTGGTCCACACTCGCGCCGCTCGCTCGCCTCACCGCAAAATGGCTACTTCACCCGGCTTTTTCTTTAAGTCAGCCCTTTTGCTGCTGCTCAGCCAGTCAGAGGTCCATCCAGGTGGCACGCGGTTGTTGCGGCCCACAAGTTACAACGACCGACTCCTGCGGCATACGGAGTACACGTCTGCTCTTTATCAATCTTGATGGCGCACTTGCACTTGCACTTGTTTAGCCGCACGTCGTCACGCCTCACCGCGTTTGTTGCCTATCCCAACTCTGTAATGAAGCGATTTTTTTTCCCCACCTCATCTGAATGCCCCTTTTTCCATTCGCCTCCCTGTCTCTGCCTTGCTTGGTGCAAGTGAGGCCGTGGCCTGTTTCCCCGCAACTCCAACGATCCTGTCTGGATGAGACGAGTAGCTTAAAATACCCAACACAACGTTTGGGTTAAAGGCCGACTAGTCTGTTCGTCTATTCTTGGTAAATATATTATACATGTGTATATGCGTAATTTCCCAACAGTCCACAACTGTAATTATGCGTGCAGTCCGGCATGCCAACGGCCCTCGGTGCACGTCGCGCCGACTCCGCTCCAAAAAAAAAAAGAAAAGGAAAAAAGAAAACAACACACAACGCCGTGCGCTACGGCCATGCCAGCAAAGTCTATCCCTTAGCGTCAGCGCCTGTCCTCTCGGACGAACGGCATCACGACATCAGCACCTCGACACAATCTGCACAAGCACACACGTGCCGCGGATGGCTCGCACCGCCGCCTGACTCGGCATCGCCCAACCCGCGCGCATCGCATCACGATGTGCTTGACCTAGCCCGGCGTCCCTGTGCATTAATCAGACTGGACGAGCGCCTAGAACCGCCAGAACACGAGCAAGAGCAAGAGCAGGAAGACGAACGAGCCCTCTCCCAACGACTGCTGGATGGACGGTGGTCGCCTGGATATCCCTGCTACACCGCCTACAGGAACCGACTGCCTCGGAAACCCTAAACCACACGACCTGGCCTGATGAGGGAGCGAGCGAAGCAGACAACGCCCAGCAAGTGACGGCTGACGCCAAGGCAAGGTGGTTATTCACAGCCCACGCACATGGAGCCAACACCTTGCGGCTTGGCTTGGCATCTGGCCCAAGGCGGAAATAACAATTGATATTATTTACATTCCTGCCCTCAGCCGCATACATAGGTGCCTAGATGAGATACTTTGTCCGTCTGCCTGCGACGGCCACACCAGACACACTTCGCTCGCGTTGGCTACGATCCGAGTCCAGCAAGGTCAAGGTCAAGGTCCAGCCCTCAGGGAAACGTGCGAGCCCAGCAGCTCGAGGATGCGAGAAACCTGCTCCAACTCAATGTCTCTCTCTCTCCCTCCCTCTCTCTACCTTGCTTGCCCTGCCCCAAAGGCGTATCCATAATTCAGGCGGTGGGCGGGCAGGCAGGCGCCAACTGGAAGCGAACCCGAGCTTGGCCGTGGAAACCAAACTTGTCGTCGTCTTGCACGGAGCCCATGCCTGTTGCTGGAAGGCTGGAAGCCAGGAAATAGTCGTACGTCCATCCATCCATCCATCCGTGGCTGGACAGCCTGAGCCCGCACGGAGAAACGGGCTTTTGTCGAATGCCCAGCTTGCCGCCCGCAGTCCAGCGGGCTTGGCCCTCTCAAAAAGTAACAGATTGTACGTGAACCTGACAGAAAACGGCGCGCCAAACAAACCATGCACGGTAACGCCTGACGACGTCCCGTATTTGGTTGGAGGCGAGTTCGGCTCACGGGTGAGGAGCTGCCTTGATGGTGAATCAGACGTTTCATATGAACGGGGAACTGGGAGCCGTTGCCATCATTACGGGACGCCTGATAGTGGCAATCCCACATGGTTTATAACATCCATTAAGCTTCTGCTGCCAATGCTGCTGCCGTGACTCTTCCCTGGCCACGGGTGGCGGACATCTATCTCACTTCACCCAACGAAGAAGAAAAAGCCCGGCTCGTCTGTCCTGGCACTGCGTCCACCGGTCGCGAGCGCGAGGCCGAGAAAAGAAGAGAGCCCGGTCACAAAGTACAAATCCGTGCCTTTCATTATGACATCTACAAATATACACATGCCAGCATTGTCACACGATGACTCTCCAGCCGCTGCTCCGTCCTTCCCATGCCGTCTCAACGCAAATGCCGGCCTTCGACACCAAAGATGCATGCAAAGCCATGTGCTGGTCTCCCTGCTCTTCAAAATAGGGCTGTTTGAAAATAGAGCTGTTTGCGACGCAGCTCTCCTTCGTTCCGCCTCTGTGCTCGAATCGCGCAGTCTACCATGTCCTGAACTCCTTGATACAGTCGGCGAGAGGCAGGTTCAGAATAGACCGACAAGCTTCAATGTTGACATTTTCCTGCCCGGCCACGTCATCGGAGGCGTGTGCTCGCCAAGAAGCAGCATCCTGCATCTCCATGGCGTGATAGTCTAGCGTGGCGCAGACTGCAAGGCCGAGATCTGGGGCATGTTCGCCATCCGAGGCGGGCATGAGGCGGGTTGCCTGTTTCAGCGCGTTACAAAACCCGAGCACGACGTGGTCGTCTTTTGAAACAGAATCGGGCAGCTCTCGCCATTCCCTCCACAGCGTTCGTGCTGCGCCGAGGTTACCCAGCAGTGTAACGTATGCAGAGTATGCGTGTCTAGCCGTGCTTGAGCCATGCTCCTCGGGGAACGTCGTAAAAAATGTCCTGAAAGCATCCTTGGCTATGGTGTTATTTTCGTCGATGCCTGTAAGAAGTTGGAAAAGAAGCTGGCGTTGCTCGACAGTCTGCAGCATGGCATCGTGCTCGTCAACCGAGATGCTCTGCAGAGCGGTAAGTGCTGATACTACATCCTCCGTCGACAACTCGCTGTTGATGCTGGTGTTGTGGATGCGATGTAGCCACCTTGACAGCGCCTCCAGGGAGCCGACTTCCGAGCAAAGCTTCAAGGCCAGACCACACAACACGGGCCCTAGTGGTAAGCCCAGGGATGGCAGTCGCTCGGAGAGGTTTCCGAGGAATGTGAGTGCCTGGAGGCGCAGATTGCGATTGAGAGGATCTTGACCCAGGATGCGGGAGCACGTAGAGCGTATTTGGTGAGGCAGATTTAGGTCTGGCTTGGTCTTACTTCGGAAGCTGTCTACGCTAGTTCCGGCCGACAGGGCCTGAGATACAAGCCTGCGCACGCCTAGAATAGTCGTTTGGGTTTTAAGGGCTCGTGTGAGCTGCGCTGGTGAAGGAGCAGGTGGTTCGCGATTTCGAGATGCCCGCGTCAGACTGTGGTAGCGGCGGGTCATCCAGTGAAGGAGAAGTTGGTCTTGGTTGGCCGCATGCCCAGGTATGCCGTTTTCCAGGAGGAGTCTTTTGATGATTTCTGAGTTACTCGGTGATTTTGGCACGTTGATTCGCTCGGATATTATGTCTGCCGGCTTTGATTCACGAGCTGGTTTCCTCTGGGGACCGGAACCTCCATGAAGAGCAGCGGAGACGATATCGTGGTCGGTGATGCGCCAAATATTGGTGGGCTGTGAAATGATTTCGTGTGCTTTCCTCCGAGATTCGAACAATTGTGCTTCAAACAGCTTCAGTCGGGTCCTCGCTGCCTTTCGTCTGGGCACTTCTGTCCACCTGGCCATCATCAACTTCTCATCCGCGTCCTCAGCAGGCCGCACGTGTCGTGTGCCCTCTGCGTCGAGATCCAGCAGTAAGTTGGGCATTTCAAAGAATTCGTACTCCTTGGCTGGATCAGAATTGTGGGCAAGCCCCTTCTTCGCCAGCACGTAGTAGGCCTCGTTGTTCTTGTCGAGCTTTTTAACAAAAGTCTTGGTTCGAAGAAGGTGTGGTGCCACTCCGGGGTCGGCTTGGGAGAGCCGCGCTGCCGAGCGTATCATCTTCTCCGGGTGCGAAATTGACGCGGCTCACGGGTTCGATGCCATGCGGTTCAAGTGAAGCTGGGGCGTGAAGCTTGGGTCAATGGCATCTGGTCATGCTTTGAGGTGTTGGGGAATCCTCAGGGAATGTCAACGGCAACTTGGTGGATCCGCCTCTGGACATGTCAACCGGCGTCACTTGTTGTGGTGTCGACTGGTCTGGCGGTCGCGACCAGCAGTGGCAGCACAAGGCGCTCCGCAGGCTTCACTAAAGGGGTTGACGTCAAGAAATCAACGTGCATGTAGAAAGCTTCAAGCCGCCGTGAGGCCAAATACACAGCGCTAGATGACATCAATTTCGGTGGGTTCAAAGCTTGGTCAACGGCCAGAGCCTTCAGCGCTGGGGGCAGACACCAACTGGAGACCTACAGCTCACCTCAGCCTTGCCTTGCAACACGTGAAATGTGGGACTGGAACCCTGAAACGGGCAAAGCGGCTTGCCTTGTCATCGACTCGCGTTCCATCATCAAGCATACACACTTTCTACACACACACACGCAACTTCAAGCAGCCGTCATACATATTTCCGTACACACAAACCACTCGATATGGCGCCAGCCGAAGACCGCATGGCCCGCTTCAAGGCCCTCCAGGCGCGGGCGAAAAGCTCCTCCGAAACAAACCTCAAGGAGGCCACCAAGGAATCCCAAAGACTCGGGACCGATCAGAGCCAACTCACAGCCCTGCAGCGCAAGCACGACATCGCAGCGCACAAACTGCTCAAGGCGGAGATTGAAGAATCCGGCAGAGATTTCGAGCGCAAGCGGGCTTGGGACTGGACCGTCGACGAGAGCGAGAAGTGGGACAAGCGGATGAAGAAGAAGGCCGCGCACCGTGACAACAATGCCTTTAGCGACGCCCATCAAGAAAGCAACAAGATTTACAAGCGCCAGCTCAAGAACATCACCCCCGACATGGAGCGTTACGAGAAGCAGAAGATGGCCGCCATCGAAAAGGCTGCCGCCTCGGGAGGCCTGGACATCGTGGAGACCGAGAATGGCGAGCTCATCGCCGTCGATAAAGACGGGTCGTTTTATTCCACAGCCGACACCACCACCTTTTCGCAGAACAAGCCTGAAAAGGCGGCGGTGGACCGCCTGGTTGCAGACCTGCGACGGGCCGAGGAGCAGAGACTCAAGAAGAGAAAGGAGCGCATGGCCAAGAATGGCGACGACGGAGACGTCACATACATCAATGAGAAGAACAAGCAGTTCAACCAGAAACTGGCCAGGTTCTACGACAAGTACACCGCCGATATCCGGGACAGCTTCGAGAGAGGCACCATGATTTAAACGACATGGGAGGGAGGGTACAAGGAAGAGCGCAGGTCTGTCGATTGACATGATTGCGGGAGAGAAAGACGCTGTGGCATCACGTCACGGTTGTGTTATGTATGGGTTCTACACATGGGGATATGAGTTTGGTCTCGGGAAGCGCACGTTCACATCAAGGTCAGGCAATGGTTTCAAGCAATGGTTTTATACCCGGTGCATATTTCGGCGTTGGGCTTTATTATACAGTCTAGAGAGGGCTTCGCCTTGCGCTCTTTTTTCCTGTGGCATACACATTAATCTTACAACATGCCCTTTCGCCATCCCTTACTCGCTAGCTCCTCAATCTGAGGAACTTGGATAGGTCCCATGACCGTGTCATCACTGAGCGCCTCAACAACCGCCTCTGCAACCGTGTCGACCTGGAGGGGTTTTGTGCCGGCAGCGCCCATGAAGTCTTTCAAGTAGTTCCCGGTGATTCTCGTGAACAGTGTACCTGCGCCAGCCAAGGCAGCCATGCCCATGGTGACCTTGCGCGAACTGTCATACATGAATGGCGGCCGCACAAACACCCCCCTCATGTCGGGGAAATTGGTCGCAATGGCAACTTCCGCCTGTCTCTTGGTGGTGATGTACCGCGGAGGCATGATGGGGGCGCCTCCAGCTGCGGAAATGTAGCAGAAGGCGCTGGCCTTCTCCGCGGCAGCATGCTTGGCCAAGGCGACGGCACTGTCGCGGTTCATAACCTCGTACGAGAACTGGTCGGTAGGACTCGCCGGCTTGATATCCTCGCCGGCCTTTTCGTCCAGCGGGTTGATGCCGCGCTCGCGAACGGGGGAGAACATCTTTTGCAGGCCGGTGAGCGGCGACTCCTTCCCGGAGACGATGCCCTTGTAGTCCGCCTCGAGGAGGATGCCCATGCTGTGCACGACATAGTCTGCGCCCTTGAGCAGCGGCGTGTACGTCACGGGGCGCAGGATGTCGCCGCGTTCCCAGGAGACCTTGTGTGACCAGGTTGGCGGGAGAGGCGAGGAGGTGACCGAGTCCCATTTGGGCTCTCCCGAGCGGCTGGCATGGCATGTTGTCAATCAGGGTGACGGGAGGAGCTTGGGCAAAAGCCCTGGGATGGGGAGGACTACCTGATTGATGTGACTTCCCATCCTCTGGCAATGGCGTACTTGCAGATGCGGGAGCCCAGGAAACCGCTTCCGCCGCAGACGACAAGCCTCTTTGCTGCGGCCGCCATGGTTTGGTGGACGCTTCGGCTGTCGGGACTCGCAGCTGTGTTCCGAGAGCTCGGATGGATTCTTGTGTTGGGTATGGAGGATTGTCGTCGGCCGAGCTGGTGGGCAGCTGTGTTTGACGTTGCGCCGGCTGGGGTTGGGCAAGGCAGGCGACGATTGAGTCGGCTGAAGCTATGGCTTGGACGCAAAGCTACGGGGTTGAATGAAAGGCGGAGCTTGGTAACTATTCAACGTCATGGGGTGGATTCTGGAGGAGTCCGGAGAGCTTGGATTTGGATTTGGCTCCGCATCGCGGCTCGCCAGGTGCCAGAGTGACATCAGACACATCAATCAACCGGCTCCGAACATTGACAATTGGTGGCCCTTGGACGCACAGGTTGATTCTGAATTGTTAGGGCCCATGCCTGGAATAATTTTTCTCTCTTGTCAGTGAAGTCGGGATTTATTTATTAATTTTTTGACACGAGTTGCAAGTTAATGTTTATGGTTGAGCTCTCTTTTTGGCCACAGCCCAAGGGCACCCCACCCCGGAGCCACAGCCGCGACGGCATTGGTTGGTTGCTTTTTTTTTTTTTTTTTTTTTTTTTTTCCCTTTTTTCCCCTTTGGCCATCGCAGCTTTGAACCTTTGCACCACCACCACAAAACCTAGTCAGGTCCAGCAGTGCAGCTCGAGAACACACACGCCATCGATTGAGCTGCCGGCGGCCCTTGTCTTCAACTTTCTCCCGGCGACCACCACCATGGCGCCTTCGAATCAGCTCGGTAAACGCGTCAAGTTGACCCAGGTGCGACGGCCATTTATCGTCGGTACCACTGCCATTCCCTTCTCCGAGACGAATCCCAAACCGCCCGGCACACCAGACAACCATACGCATTCATGGCAGGTGTTTGTCAAGGGACTGGAGGGCACCGACATCACGTATTGGCTGCGCCGTGTCCAGTTTAAGCTGCACGAATCGATTCCCAACTACGTGCGAAGTAGGTGTCCAGGACGCCCAGCCCTCCCTCGGATCAAACGCTAACCCACTCGACGCAGTGATCGAGGGCGAACAGGGAAAGCCGTTCGTCGTCAAAGAGACAGGATGGGGCGAATTCGACATCACGATCAAGCTGTACTACGTCAACGACTCTGGCGAGAAGCCACAGACCATGTACCACTATCTTCGCCTTCATCCCTTCGGCCGGACGGAAGAGGAGAAGCAGTCCATGGTGACCAAGAATGGAGAAGTCCGATCATGGAGCTACGAGGAGCAGCTTTTCAACGAACCGTACGACGCATTCTACCAGATCCTGACGTCGGGAGCTGTGCCCAAAGGCTGGAAACCCTCTGGAGGAGCCGGCAAGGGAAAGGGCAAGAACCGCGCACCACCGCCGCTGCCCGCTGCCGACAGCGGCGAGGTGTGGGAGCGCACAGCCATGATCCCCAACCACAACCGGCCCGGACAACCGTTTAGTCGCGAGACCGAGGCCGCCGAGGTGCGGAAACTCAAGGAGGCACAGACGAAGACGGAGGAGATGTGCTCTCGGATCATGCTGGAACTCAAAGCCAAGGAAGAATTGCTGGCTAAGCTCAAGGCCGAGAACCAGGCGGCCGCTGCCGCCGCGAAACCTGCCTAGACGGCGAGGGGCAGACGCTGACCAACGCCACCCCAATACGCGAGATCCAGCACTTCCAACGTCTTGTGTGGGCAACTGGAACACAGATGCCAAGCTCAAGTTATTTGGAGAAGTTTGAATCGTCCAAAAACCGCATCTGCGCTTGAAGAAGCCAAGCGCTGATCCCAGCCCGCATCAAACCATTCCACTTTCTTGGCAATGGGCCCAGCTCCGGTGGAATGGATGTCATGCTGCCTGTTGTCTCATGGCTTCACCAAGATTCGATGTCCCAAGTCCACCAAAGGAGACATTTAGGGTTGATGGATTTTCTCCACGCAGCCCCCTGATCTCAGGCGTGTGACGTGGATTTCGACCAAGCTAGGCGGTACCGACTGTCTAGAAACTCCTTGCATGGACATGTGTACCGCATCCTCTGAGGATCACGCCCTTTTTCTTTTTCTTTGGGTGGAGGATGCCAGACCAGTCCGCGAGCAAGCACGCTTGGCATGTTCGGAGGGACAGGATAAAGTGGCCAGCGGGAAGAGCAAATTCAGTCGCGGGCCTCGTCGCGCTTGCTGCGTCTGCCATGTCTGATGCCAGACATCTACAAGGGGCAGTTCCAAAATGATGTCCGCGGCTCTGTTGTACCACACACGGAGGAGCACGGGCCGAGCACACTGATGGCTGAATGCCCGTTGCCCACAATTAGACATACATCACAACTAGGTAGACGGTCGTGCACGAGAGCAAGACACCAGATGGACCATGATGATAGTTTGTAGCATCAAGATTGCAGCGTTTTCTCTTGGTATCACGCCACCACGACCCGAGTGTCTGCGTCATTGCAATTCTTGCACCGACTCCAAATATCATCCTTCTATTTCCATTCCTGTGCCCATCCCATCCCATTCAAGTTGTCGCCTCCCGGTCCCCCCGTCTCATTAAAACGTGTACCAACAGCCCGCCAATCCACCTGGGACCGCGCGTGTCGCTTCAAACCAGCGAGGGAAAACGTGAATGTGCATCTCTCCAACTTCGCCTTTCAAACCGATTCCTCCACGGGTATAAGAATCCCCCCCTCGGAGGAAGGGAAAAAAATAGAATATAATATAAATACAAAATAAAACATGGCTTGAACCATCGAAACCAGAAAAAGTCACAACGCTCAGACACGCTCGCGGGCCATGTACACTGCAATAATGTGGTGTACCTGGCCCGGGGGAGAGTGGGGGAACACAAGGGAAAAACGCTTCCGCAGACGCCAGCGGCGTGGCGATTGCGGTCTGAACGAGCGAATCAATCATGTACATTGTCTTCTTCATGCCTGCGGCACAGTTCGGACGGGTTGGCCTAGTGAGTTGCAGCTTCATAGGCAGGCGGGGGAGCGCCCTCTCCCTCTTCCCAAATGCCTCGTTGGCGGTTCTTTTCGTCGTATACACGACGGGCTATTTCGCCAGCCATCTTCATGATCCACGCTTGCTCGAGAATGACGGACGACGTATCCGATGAGTTGCTCGTTTGAGCTTGTTGGTCACGGATGGGGTTGCCATGCTTATCGAAAGGTGCTTTTTCGGTAATCATGTCGTACGTCCTGCTGACAGACTCGGTGTTTTTCGCCTCGTCCCGTGCCGAGGCCAGCTGGTCGAGTTTCTTCTTGTAAAGGTCGGACATGAGAGCCTGGCGGATGGGTAGGACGTGCTCCCGGTGAGCGGGCCTGAAGCGGACCTTGCCGGCGGGTGCTTGTTCGATGCTTGGGCCACCACCGGCCGTGGGCTCCTCTGGGACGGGGGTGGATATGACGGGTTCTGATGATGGCACATTGACTGACGCAGTGTCGGAAATGTCGTCGTTGGATGCGACGTCGGAGGAGCCAGCTTCTGACTTGACCCGTCGAAGGTTGACGACTCTGTTCTTCTTCTTTCGACCAGGTCTTGACCGGTGGCTGGCACCATGAGCAGTGCCATTGACGGCCGAGTTGAGGCTGACGAAGGACGGCCTCGACGGCAAATACCCGTGAGCTGTGCTTCCGGGATCAGAGAAGGTATAGGTCGTGCTGCCGCCCGTGGGCAGGGATGAAGTCTTTGCCAGGCCGGGAGTGGCAGGTCGAGGACTGGTCGGCTCAGAACGGTCTCCGAAGCCAGACCAGGCGCGGAAAACGACATCCTTGATGCCTGGAGTAAAGAGAGACAGGGTTCGATGTGAATCCGTCAATGCAGCCAGACGAAGCAAGTTCTTCTGTGAGAACAAGTATTGCATCTCACCACCGCCGTTCAATGTGAGTTCTGAAACGGTATTGTAGTCCAGAAGATTACCATTGGCATCGACGGGATCCAACGGCGGGCTTGCAAACGGATCGGCGCCCTTTACATCGGCAGCCTCCTCTGGAGTCTCGGTGCCCTTGTTCGCCTGGTCAGGGCACCACAGCTGCAGAGATAGTCTGTGAATGATGGCAGGAAGCTCGTCCATCATGAGGTTGCGGAGTTGTTGCTCAATCGTGCGTTGCAGGTAGTCGCGGACAAACTGTATGGAATCAAAGGTCGATGAGACCTTGAGAGACTCGAGCGGATCATTCCGGAACACCAAGGTCAGACCCTTTTGCTTGGAGAAGACCAGGATGATGAAGGCGGAGAGTTTAATGTCGGACAAGGTAATTGAGAGGGGTATGGTAAGACCTGAAGCGGCAGCCAGAGGTCGAGGCGATGTGAAGGACGGTTTGGAGTCGAGGTAGGTATTCAACGGATTCGCCTATTTTTAGAAAGTTGTCAGCAGAAGATGACTATGGACTGGGTGGACCTTGCACGGGCCCCTGGTCATTTCCCGGCATTACGCGACACCCTGGAAGCAGGACGTGTTGCGTGTAGATTTTTTTTTCGCGGTTTAATTTCAATTGGGGGACGCGCTTCCAAGACGCGCGGTGATTCTCAAGTGCCTTGTTCAATGTGAAAGACAGGCGATGGAGGCCGGAGGGAAGCTTTGAGCGGGTCAGACAGCTTTGTCTGGCGCGACCTGCTGGAAAAAGCTTTTCGAGGCTCGGGGTTGGGGGTCTCGCGAAACGAGGTCAATCAGAGGACAAGAGGGTTTCACCTCGCCGACAGCATTTCATAGGCATCATGGTGTGTTTTGCCAAGATTGCGTGGCGCATGGCCCTCCGTGGGCGAACGGAAGGGAGTCGGGGATTCTCGGAGGCGTCGCGACACCAGGCGGCCATGGAGTGACGGCGCGAACAGAGTTGGAAGGAGATGTGATTCAACGTACTTGAACCCGTGTCTTCAAGGTAAGGAACGCATCGCCGGAGTAGCACATTTTGAATATGCCTCGAAATCGGTCTTCGGCGAGGTCGCCAATCTCGAGGATTTCGAGGTCGGGGGGCACGGTGCCCAGGTTGAACTCGCTCACGAAGACGTCGTCGACGATGATGGGCGGCTTCGGTGACTTGTTCAGGGCCTTGGTGAGCAGATCACGCGCTCGACGGTAGAATTCAGCGTCCGCAGTGAGCGGCGACCAGTTGAAGTTGAAGGCCATGTTGGGATGGCTATCGCAACCGCCTCGCGCTCATGAGGCAGGGAGATGGACGGATGGGGCCGCGCAAAACGGCTGCTTCGGTCGGACTTGAGTAGCGGACAAGACTCGAGCTCGGGGCAATGCGTGCGTCGCGAAAGGCACTCGTCTTTGTCTAAGCCGACGACGGCGTGTGTACTCAAGCTTGACGGGGGCCGGACAGGAGAACGAAGAGTGCTTGATGAAGCTTGCTTCGTAGGAGGCGAGGTGGTGACACCTACGGATTGAGCCACAGCGGGAAGAGGCGGGTTCCCGGGAGCGCATACTGGCCTTGGCCTGCCTGAGGTTTGTTGTGGTTCCGCTGCCGAAAGGGCCCCAAAAAAAAATAAAAAAATCACACACACACACACCCCACACACGCACATCCCGCTCCCATTGGCGGGTGCAAGTGGGCCGCCTGACTCCTCGAGGATAGTGCCCACTGCCCACTGGGCCACTGGCAAGGTGCTGCTAGCGCGCCAGCGCCCACAACATACAACATCAACTGGTTACTGCGCATGCACAGGCTTTCTTTCCAGTGTTCCCCGGGTGAGAACGGCGTCTCTTGCAGGGGTAGCCCCGCCGAGATATTGGGGAAAACGCCAGTTGACCTTCGCTACTGAAGTACTAGTACTTACCCAAGTACCTGGGTACGTACCTCCTTACGTGCCGAGATGGGTACGTGCTTTGTACGGAGTACTTGATCCACGTATTTAGGTAGTCCAGCTGCGTTTTATCAAGTTGCGTTGATACCAACGGCAATTCACATCGCGTCTGTCTTTGACTTCACCCTCTCTCGCATTATGCCCTGCCGCCACTCACCCCAGACGTGACATATCACGCATCACGCATCACGCATCACATCGCACCGGCACGTGTTGTTGTTACTGGCGACCACTCCGTGACCCAACCACGACGCACCACTCGGCTCGACTCTCTCTCAGCGCCGTGGCAGCCATGGTTCCGTCATCTGATATCTGATGGTGGCGGTGGTGGTGTCGCGCCGTTGGCATTGGCCTTCTGCTCGCGTGACGCACCAGTCCAGTCGTGATGGTGGAAGCACAACAGGCACAAGCACAAGCACAAGCACAAGCACAAGAGGTTGCATGAGGGAGGGGTGCTATATTTGTTCGTCTTCTCCGTGGTCCGTGGACCGTGGCTCTCGGTTCCCTGGCCCGATGCGCGAGACACGCATGCATCTCCTCCAAGCGTCGAGATTGACGCAGCTGAGGGAAAACGTGTTCAACGCGAGATGCGGCTGAGCGAGACTCGTCGAGACTCAATGGCCTTGTGTTGACTCTCTGTTGGTTACCAAGCATCCATCCATTGTGCTGCGTCGTGCGACGGCTTCGGAGGACGCCGTCCGCTTTGTACGCCGTCGTTTTGTGGTTGACCTTGGGTAACCTACTACAGTGAGTTGTAAGTACCTGGTAGTTGGTGTAGTTGTTAGTTGTCTGAACCGATTTCGGGGATCCTCACGGCCGCACAAGGTCCCTACCGAGGGGAGTGCGTACCTGCCAAGTAGGTTACGTGCTGTGCGTCCAGTCTGGGTTTTCCTCTCCTTCTGTCTCTTCTTAGATGCTTTTCTTTTCTTTGCTCTTGTTTGCTTTCCAGTCCTTTCAAAGCATCCAAGGCCCCGAGTCCCTGACAACTCGTCTCGACTCTCCAGCTCCGTCCCTCCCGCCCATGCGTGCATCTAGATTCTAGGCCATGGCCGAGTCTGCCAATCGTCTGCTTCCCAACGACTCGACTAAACCACCCTAATAATGGAACCCAGCGGATGCCTTCGCATGACATCACTTGAGCCGTGTCGAAGGCCATGTACCGGCGTCCGGGGGCGGCGTCCGTGTGTTCATTGAGGTTGTTGCATCGAGATCGAGTAATATACGCCTCGGTGGAACCATGGTTGTGCCGGGGGAAGTCGTGCAACGTCGGCCAAGAAGAGGAATAATCCTCCGTAAATAACACAGATCAAAATCCCTTTTGTGCTCCCCCAGGGGTTCATGTCCGATTCATGGGAGTCTCGTTGTGCTCGACAAGGCACAAGGCCTATATGCACTCAAAATTTCGCATCTGCACTGGTTGTCTGACCTGGTACTAAACCGTCTGGTTGGATGGGGCGGGATGCGACGAGATGGGCTCCGGATGCCCGAGAGGCTAGAGCAGTCAATCTCAACTGAAGCAATTGGTCGACGGCGGAGACAGAAGACATTGATGATGAGTCGACTGGGTGTTTTTAGTTACACGGTCTCGGTACGTTGGCAGTTGGATGAGCAGGTGGAAGAAGCACTTTCTGGCTCCATGTTGAGGTCCATCCACATGCACACGCAGTAAGTAATTGGCGCCTCGGTGCAACTGGTCTCAACTCTCGAGTGGCAGACCGTAGATGGGTTGGCAGAGGTGACATGAAACGAGCAGCAACACTCAAGCTCAAGTGGTGAGGACGGCGTTGGTTGAGTCTGGAAACAAGGTCAAGTCGGTCAATACTTGGGTCTGGCCCAAGTAGCTGCACACACGATGAACGTCGACGTACTCGGTACTGGCTTGTCTGGTTGTAACTTGTTGCCTGCGTGCCGCTGCGAGGCCCCCCCAGAGTCCCAGACCGCCTCTTGCTGGGTTGGAACCTGCCACTTGGGGCCACTTAAAGTTGAAGTTGGCAGGCAAGCAGCCAACCAACAGCTGCTGCTGGCTCCCTCGACGTGAACATTACATTCACTGTTGATGAATCGTCGTCATCTTCACCTGCTACTACTCACGAGCAGCCTGCTTGCTTGATGCATCCGGATGCCACGACAGAGCCAGTCCATGCGCCTGCGACCTACTCCGTTCCTCTAAAGTGGCCGGCCTGTCACCGTGTGCCTTGCTGGTCTGGTGTCCAAATCAATTGCAAACAACATGGACTGACCCAACATGCATCAATGTCGAGTTGAACCAGCTGAACCTGAACCTGAACCCGAACCCGAACCAACCGAACCGATCACCGTCACCACGAATTACATTACGTAGGTGATGAGTCTATGACCACCTGGACCAGGTGGCTTGATAGATGGCAGACCAGGCCCAGGCCGGACCGGACCGGACCGCTCGACTCGTCAGTTGCTTCACCAAGAGGTGATAACTAATAAATAACACGTCAGGGTCCATGTCGGAACTGGGCTGGCTTGCCTCCCAAACAAGCCCTAGGGCACTGGCGTACCGGGCACTGGGGCCTGGGTACTCGACTCTTGGTAATGACAAAAAAAGACATGGGCATGGGCATGGGCGACAGACAGTCGACGGTCAAGGTAAACCTTGCATCCAACCGAGCATATAACAAGTACCTGCCCAGCCTGACTTGGACAGCGAGTACAATCCACCCGCCTCGCCACTTTTCCCATCCTTCACCACTTGAGCAGACATTACATTTCCATCTTGGCCAGCTTCGCCCGCCAGGCCGCTCCCCCTCGCAGAGCTAGGCCAGTCGTCCTGGACAGTCGAGCTGAATTGAAGCTGGGCTTGAGGTCCAAGCCCCGGCGTCGCAGGACGCACCGCCCGATGCCCTCTTCAGCCCGTCCTCGAGCACAACCAAAAACCGGGCCAACACGTCCCTGCGGGCCCCCCGTCCGTCTCTTTGTTTCCGGTTGCGCACGCACGCACGCACGCACGCCCAAGACACGACCAGACCTGGGGCATCAGAGGCCGCCTTCTGCTCCGTATCCAGCCATTGATTGAGCCAGCCCTGCAGTGTGCCCCCTCGCCGTTGTTGCAGTGCCTTGCAGCATCATCCTGCAGGGTCGGGGGCTCCAATCATGGCCTTGCATCTCGTGCCACCCCAGCCCAGCAGCGAAGAATCTGCCTCCAATCAAGGCGACGCCGCCGAGCCTTGCTTCGATGACAACTCATCTGATCTCGCCCAGACTCCCATTTCCAACCATGGCTCCTTCCTCGACGCCGCTATACAAGACGCTCAATCCCGCCCTGACCACGATGATGCCTGGTTGACTTCCCACGACATGGCCATGCTCAAGGCCCTCGGCAGCGAACCATGTCCTATGAACTGTTCGGGACAGCACCATCACTGCCTCAAGCGACTTCCCACCGGCACCAAACCTGTCAAGCTGGTCGGCGAGGGTTCCGCCAATGCCGTCTTTGAGATCAAGGTCCCATCTCGCGATCGTGCAGGTCGTGACTTCAAAGGTGAGAGCCCCCCTCTCCCCGTCCTTCTCTTTTCCCTTGCGTCAGGACGAGGCAAAATAGATCCCCTTCATCATGGCGTGCCGCTAAAAGGCATGGTAGGATATCTTTTGAGAGTTGCCAAGGTGCCGTCGCTCGGGGCTGCACCCACCTACAACTATATTCTTCAGCAGCAGTTTCTCCAAACAGCAATCAAACCCATTCTCGGCGACCACGTAGTGAACCAGGAGCTGGTGGTGCTCCACAAGACGGGCATCATCCAGGAGCTCAACAACATTCTTCGGACTATAGACCACACCCGCAAGGACAAGTTCAAAGGGACCTATGTCGGGGAGACTGACCTGGGGTTCCTAGTAGAGGACATGCGACCTCAAGGTAGGATAATGACTTGGATAACCCTCCCTCTTCCTCTTTTTTTTCCCCCCGTACATGTATCCGTAGCCCTTGAGCTGACCGCATTCAAGACCCAGAGACTTGCACTCTCGTCGAGTTTAAGCCTAAGTGGCTGTCGCAGTCCCCCTCTGCTCCAAAAAATGCCATCAGGTGCCGCCAGTGCGCCATGGAGCTGCGAAACCTCGTCAAAGACTTGTCGAGGAATAAAGCACTTCCAGAACAGAAACCATGCCCTCTGGCCCTCATCAGTTCGGATTCCCCCTGGCCAGTCCACTCCCCATTCCGAATGGCGCCGCATCTTGAAAACCAAGGTCGCAACGAGTTTTACTTGGAAGCCCTGGGGAGTATCCCGACCCAACCGGCCATTCGAGATTTGAAAGTCCAGCAAGACATTCACGACACGGTCGGTCCGTTGTATGCCGCGTCGACGGACCCGTTCTTCCCTCTGGCCATGACGCTCCGCGACTGCACATGTTTTGCCCAGATATACACATCATCTGTGCGAATCAGGTTCGGTGATTTTGACTGGAAAGACCCTCAGATCAAGCTCGAAAGATGGAGAGGCGTCGAGGAAGAACTCATAGAGAAGGGGTTCTATACGGCCGAATGGATTTTTTGCGACGGTGCCTTTTACAGGCCGCCAACCCTTTGTCTCCTTGAGCATGTGCCGACCGTGTCCAAAAAAGACATTGCGATTATTGAAATTCACGATGCCAAAGACGATAGGTTTGACGTTGACCCGCAGCAGCATACCATGCCAAATCACGTGCCTGCAGGGACCAAGATTCACAGATATCAAACGAATACTGGCGTGCTCAAGCGACTTCTGGAACCATGCAAAAGGGAGGCGCCGGATTTCACAAAACCTGTGCGAAAAAGGTTGGCATCATGAAGACTGGGAGATGGTGATATATTCTAGGACTTGTTTTCGTTTTCATGTTTTCCTTTGTCAATCACTTGACGAGATTCATGGCGCGAAGGCTTCAGTGTACGCACTGGCCTCTTATCGTGGGCGGCAATCCATCATGAGTGAGGCGTTGGGTAGCATCATCATCAGACTCGGCGCTTGTCAGACTTAGCTTGGCGTTGGGAGAATGCACAGCCCGCTGTTGATGGCGATGGTGGGGGGGACATTGGCATTGCGATTTTTGCGGCGGGGACGGCACACGAGTCCGGTCCTGATCTGGCCTTTTCTTCCTCTTCTTCTTCTTCTTCTTTATTTTATTTTTTTTTTGGTTCAAAAAGTCTCCGGGCAACTCGAATCTTTTGCGAAACTTCTTTATATTAATGCGTTAAAATACCAGCCAGCGCCGCTATCGATGAATGGGTCACATGCACATGATGACATTTATATATCAGAAATGGTGAAACTGAGCAAACTGCCCACGGTGAGACCTATGACCAGACACAAGCCCATGAAAACGCCTGTTGCTTCCCGCTCCCCCTCATCGACCCACTCTCCCGAAGCCATCATGAAGCTCGAGCCCAACCATCCGTTTGTGAAGCCAAAGGTGAGCTGTACAACAAACAGGTAGAAAAAGTCACTGGGGACGACGGCGCCCCGCCCGCCAACGTTACACAACAGGTACAGGGGCAGGAAGGCAAGCCGCGCAGCAGAACACAGGAACAGCAGAAACGGCCTGTCGCCGAGGGTGAAGGGCAGCATGGTCGCAACGCGGCCGCCCAAATCGCCCAGGTTCCAGAAGACAAAGCCGAGAGGGACAAAGGCGGCGGGGCGGAACAGGGCGCCGGCGCCTTCGTCGACGGAGCGAATCTTGGCGGTGAAGACGGGGAAGAACATGGTGACGGCGAAGGTGACGGCGACGCCGACGGCCAGCCAGGGCAACTTGAGGAAGAGGGCCCAGAGGGACGTGACCCTTCTGGCGGCGCGCTCCACGTCGTGGACGCTGTCGGTGGACTCGGCCATGCGGTCTGCCAGTTTGCCACGGAGGCGGCGGTCGTGTCGCCGGACGAGGGGGATGAGGGCGACAAGGGTGACGACGGAGACGGCCACAGCGGCGAGGAAGCAGAGGAAGGCGGCCGTCTCGCCTTTGCCCGCCGGGCCCGGGTTCGCGTCCGGGTTCGCGTCCGGGTCGTCGTCGGGCGGGAACAGCAGGACGGACGTGAGTTGGGCCACGGCCGGGAGGACGCCGGCGACGCCTTGGCCGGCCATGAGGGCCTGCATGTACTCGGGGCGTCCGAAGCTGGCGGCGAAGGCGAAGGCGCCGTTTTGTATGAGCCCCGTGGCCCAGGACGAGAGGGCCACCATGGCGAGGAGGAAGGCGAAGTAGGCGCTTGGGCTGGCGGCGAGGAACGTGGTCGTGGAGAAGGTGAGGAGGGCGAAGACGACGGTGCTGATTGTGAGGGCGAGGTTGATGCGGAACGGGTACGAGGCCGCGTACTGGAGGTTGCTGAGGACGAGGAGGGCGGAGAGGTTGGTGATTGTCGAGACGGTCAGGATGGCGGACTGGAAGGTGCTTTGGATGGAGGGCGCGGCGGCGAAGCGCGAGCTGAAGTAGGGCGCGGCGGCGAGGAACATGTTCCTTTTTGTGGTCAGCGGGGGGTTTTTATTTTTTGGCGGCCCGGCTGGGCTTTGGGGGAGGACTGGACTCACCAGGCCCAGAGCATGGCGACGCCGAGGATGCCAAAGATGGTGTATTCCATCCACGAGAAGGGACACTCGGTGGTGTCGCGGGGGATGGCGGGCTCGGCCGCGGCGCCGTCCGAGGTGGCCAGCGGCTCGTACTGCTCTGCTTGGGAGCGGCGGCCGGGTCTTGAGCGATTCATCGTGACTGCGCGGCTCTGTCTACATGGCCGTGGGCGAGGCGACGTGGACGGGGAGCAGTGGTGAATCGTGATGATGTTGGGCGGTCGTCGTCGTCGCCGCGGGCTGCGGGCTGCGGCTCGACGACGGCAGCGGCGTCTCCACTGGCGTCTCCACTGGCGTCGGTCCCGTGCGGCCGCTGCAGCCTGCCAAGTGTCACAGGACGCGGCGGTGCGCGGGAGATGGCCAAGTAACTACTTGAGCACTCAAGTAAGCTAAGTAGGGTGCTGAGGCAGCAGGACGCGCTTTCGTTCAGACAATGGGACGCTTTTCATTTGATCGATGCCCTATTCTCACCGCTGGTCTGGTTGCCAAAGTCTGTTGGGCCGTCTCTGGTCTGGTCCGTGTCGGCTGCCGACAATGCCCATGTACTCCGTACTGCAGTACATGCACAGACTGCAAGTCTCCCCGACTGGGCCGTGTCGTGTCCAGTGTCCACCCGAGGTGCCCACCGCCCAGTGTCTGGTTGCTGGGCTGCAGCTCGCCAACAAGTGTCAAGTCAAGGTTCGATGTTGACGCAAGCTTCAGCTCATGACGCAGCACCACTCGAGCTCTGGCGCACCGTCCACCATCCCGCTACCCGCTGCTCGGGCCATGGCACAAAACCATCGTGCGATGCCTGCCTGCCTGCCTGACTGCCTGCTTCTGACAGCCTCGACATATTGTGCTTGTTTACTCCCCCGCCTGTGATGGTTCCCTTGCGCGCGCCCACGCTCTCCCAGGTCGCTAGCCATGCCTGAGCCGGCTCCATCACCGCAGCAAGACCGAGCGCGGGATCGTGACCGGGACCGTGACCGAGACCGCGACCGAGATCGCGACCCGACCCAGAGCAGACGCTTCAGCATCACCGACCGTATCCTCGGCACCTTGAACCAGGCCCGCAAGGAAACGTCGGCTGCCGTGCAGCGTCGCACGTCGACCTCGGCCGCCGCCGCGCCCAGGCAGTCTCCCATCCCGCGCATTCGAGAATGGCTCAGCACTTGCAATGCCCAACACGGCACGCACTGCAGCGGAACCGACGGCGACGACGGCCCGACCTGGCGCCCGGCCTACCTCATAGATTGCGATGAGCGCTGCCTGGTCCGCTCCAAGCCCGCAGACAGATACTCGGCCCTCAGCTACGTTTGGGGGGTCTCGAGCCCGCGAGATGCCGGCCCCGACGCAGTCGCCCAGCTGCTGACCACCAACGTCGACGCCTACCAACTTGCCCTTCCCGACAAGGGTGTGCCGCAGACCATCCTCGACGCCGTGTGGCTTTCGAAAAAGCTCGGAATACGACACCTATGGGTCGACCGCATGTGCATAGTCCAGGACGACGAGGACGACAGGGCGGCGCACATCGAGCACATGGCCCACGTGTTCGCCAACGCCTGCCTGACCATCGTCTCGGCGTACGGCGACGTCCACACCGGCCTGCTTGCTCTGGATCCGCGCCGACCTGCTCGGGCCCCGAGGCAGGGCAGCAACCCGGGCCACGGCGAGTTGCTGCTGTCCTCGAGGTGGAACACGAGGGGCTGGACGCTGCAGGAGCTCCTCTACTCGAGACGCGCAGTCTTCTTCTTCGAGGACGCCGTCACCTGGGAGTGCCACTGCGACCTGTGGGAGGGCAACGCCACAAACATGAGCAAGGTTCTTCGCGGCAAGAGGCCCGCCTGCACGAATCGCCTGTCCGACGCGGCCTTGGGATTCCAGCACGCCGCGTGGCCGGACATGGACGAGTACGCCCGGCTGGCGATGGACTACAGCGCGAGGAAGCTCACGCTGGTGGACGACACCATCGACGCCTTCTCCGGCGTCACGCACGTGCTGTCGCGCGTTTTCCGGGGCGGCTTCGCCTACGGCATGCCCCTCATGTTCGTGGACGTTGCGCTCCTGTGGAGGCCGCAGGCGACGATTCGGCGACGGGCCATGTCCCGGCCGCCGTTCCTCCCGTCGTGGTCCTGGATGGGCTGGTGGTTCGACGGCATCCCCGTCGACCTGACCCTGTGGCGGGCCGCGGCGGACTACGTCGAGGAGACGCAGGCGGCGCCGAGGCGGGCACACGAGTCCAAGAGGTTCAAGCCCGCGCACCCGTTCCGCATCAAGACGCTCGTGGCGGCGTGGAGTCTGTCGGACAGGGCGAACGCGGCGCCCATCGACAACGCCGGGCTGCGCATGCGCGAGTTCCGCTCCCGCAAGGGCGCCGGCCTGGCCCTGCCCCCCGGGTGGTCCAGGTCCGGCAGCCACTTCAAGCACGACAGCGACGCCTTCACCCTGTTCAAGTACCCTGTTCCTGTTCCTGCTCCCGTTCCCCTTTCCGCCTCCGTGGGGGACGCGCCCGCGGACGGCGCGCACGACCCGCGGCCGCCGGAGCTGAGCGTGCCCGGGCCGTTGCCGTTGCTGCATTTCCGGACGACGGCTGCCTTCTTCGACGTCGACTACGCCATCTCCATGGCGCCCAGGGACATGCCGAACCCCCCCGTGGCCGTGGGCAACATCTTTGGCCGGTCCAACCGCTGGGTCGGGGAGCTGCGGAGCCACGACGGCTGGCTGGGGGTTCAGTCGTCCAACTACGATGGCGAGGAGAAGCTCGAGTTTATTGCCATTTCGAGCGCCATGGAGCGCAAGGGCTCCTACGTGTTCCCCATGGACAGGTTTTCCGAGAGCATGGACGAGGATGGCGTGGTGCAGTTTGTCAATGTGTTGTGGATTGAGAGAATATCGGGCGTGGCGTACAGGAGAGGCATTGGGCACATTTTGCAAAAGGCTTGGGATGCCGAGGCAAGGGACGAAGTGGAAATTTATCTCGGTTGAGCAGGGCTGTTTTTTTCTCTTTTTTTCTCTTCTTCTTTTTTTGGCATGGATACTCGGAGCGTGATGTGATGCTTTTTAGGGGGCACATCTTGGTTCATCATTACTCGCTTGCTCCTTTTTTTTTTTTATTGTGCTGCTCAAGCTTTGCCGTCTCTTGAATTTCTGGAGGTAGATGTTTCATTTTGTTCTTGTCGTTGAACACTTGCTGTTGCGTGTCCTGCATGTCGCGCCTGTGCGTCTTGGCATCTGCCGGTACCCGGCACCATCATCTGCCGAGACCTCAACCTTTTGGACTCTTCCATCTTATCTGTCTCGCCGAGCGATGGACTGCGTCTTGAGTCCTACCCTCGAGGCGTGAGAGATTCCTTGCTCCAATCCCAACGTCCACGGCGCGAGGCTACGGCACGCACTGGCGCCATCTACCGAAGCAGAGCGCGACGACCCTTGGTGACACGCCGGACCTGGTGTTGCTTTTCCAAAGGACGGAATCCTCAATCGTGGCTGACTTGGCATCATTGGCGTGCACGCCATGGCCGTCTGTGCTGTGTTTTGGGTCGAATGCTCGTCCCGGCACTGGCGTTACATGGAGCCAAGTCCGAACCACCCACGAGGCTTGTGCAGCGGTGCACCTACTAGCTGCTAGTTGACTATTGTTGCGCGCCTGTCATGTTTGTTTTTGTCTGTCTTGTTTCTATTCGGGTGTGACTGGGCGAGCTGTAATGGACCCTTTCCCCGCCGGGACTTTGGCTGGAGCCGGCGGCGCACTTGGTTGGTGTGACGAGGCCAAGTTGTTCTGAAAGACGATTTCTAGTTACGCCGTATGGAGTGCATAATGTGTGCACATGTACGGAGTATGTGACTTGTAAGTTGCGGGGAGGTTTGTAGTTGGCAACATCATGTCTCGTCGCACACACGTCTTCGCGGATACTCCGTAAGCGGCCATGAAAGGAAAGCCAAGAGGACCCGCAGCCACGGACGACGTCTACGACGAGTCGGGCGGCGCGACCATCTGATGGATGTTCAGAGCCGGTCTCGTTCCTTGTCCTCCGGTGCTGCGCACTTTGGCTCTGCGGTTGAAATCACTCTTGGCTGATATATGTGGCGGTGGCGGCGGCGGCGGCGGTCATGATGCTGTGCGCAGGCGGCTTTACGGATGGGCCCGCAGCCTCTCCTCGTGTCTCTGCCGTCCTTTCGTCACCTCATCAGCGAGGCTGTCACGATCGACCAGACGGCGATTGGCTGCTGCCGTTCACATTGTGCTGACCAACAATGCAGCATCAACCGATTGTGGCTCGCCGTGCTGGCCGAGACGGGTTTCCTCAGAAGTGACTTGTCGGAATGCTGCTGGTACAACAACCGGACGTGGGGACCGCCTTCCGCCATGGTCAGCTTCTGAGAGCACTGGTTAGGGTTGGAGCTGGCGTCAGGGTTAAGGTTAGCCGTTGGTGTGGATGCTTCCAGAAATTGGCACCCTCGCATTCGCTACACCTCCCTCCCTTCTGCTCTGGGGATGCGATTCCGACAAACCAATGCTCCATCCTCCGCACTCCCTATTCCCTGCTGTTGTTGTTGAGCGACCATACCATACTCGATACGATGCCAGCAGAAAACTGGCTGGCGTCTTGGCATCTTGCCCAACAGCCCGCAGGGATATGCGCCACGGGTCCAGAACTACGCCATAACGCAGGGGGGAAGCGGAAGGACCTTTGCGACCAAGGATGAAGCCTGAGATGCCTCGGGGACTGGACACGGCACAATGGACGTCTGGACGCCGTCTGGCAAGGGAGACGTTCGGTGAAGGGGGAGTGATGCGTGGAGGTGGTGTGATTTTCCGTCCCGAAGGTCAGGAACTCGCAGATCAAGGATGCAGCCAGTCATGTTGACTGCATGCGCCGCGAGCTACTTGGTGTGCGGATTGGATCGTTGATTCCTGCCGTCGATTGATTCATTCATGTGGGCAGTATGGAGTAGATGCATGGCAACGTCGGCGCGCATCCCGTCCCCATCTTGATCTTGGCTCCGTGACCGTCCGAGCCAATGGGTTTTCAGACATTACGCTTCTCAACTCATGTACGGAGCTGCTCCGCACCGAGCACGGAGCACCAACTACCGAGTATCACCAACCGTGGGCGACGACGAGAACGTCAATCACTTGCTGTCATGGAGACGGGGGGGCCACGTCGATGGCCTGGGGGACATGGGGTTTTCTGACACCGCTTGGAAGATGCCGAGAGATCAGCTCGGGCCTTTTCCCCCCATGGTGGCTAAAGCATATCCATCCCATCCCCAGAGTTCCAGACCAACGTTCCACGGCCACCCACGTCCACCGTGGCCTTGTCTGCTTGCTACCCGTGGTGATGGATGAGGAGAGAGCCGTGACATTGTTGGTCCTGTCGTTGGTGAGGTACAACTTGGTCTGAGTGAGTGGGATTCTACGCGCTGCGAGTCTCTGCGGATCGGCCTCGCCAAACTGGAAAGAGAGCTCATCGAAAATCGTGCACCGCTCAGTTATTACGCCCGCCGTCAGTCTCAACTACACCGGTGTAACTTATCCTGCGCGGCAGATGCTGGATGAGCGAGCCGAGAGTGGACCAGCCTTTGTTATCGCGGCTCGCCCTGCTTATCTGAGCCTTGACTCAACGACTCAACGTCTCAACGCAGACGAGAGAGTCTGACTCGATGCATGCCGGGGTGCTCGTTACACTGCAACGTCCTTCATCAAGTAGCACGAGCACACACATACACATGCGGCAGCCAAGAGCATCTTGTCCTCCCAGCACAATCGGCAGTTCATTAGCTTAAACATGTAATATCCAGGACACACGAATTACACGAACCGACCGTTTTGGTCCCACGTCATGGGTCCCCTTGAGGCTTGGAGTCCTGCAATCAGCTCAAAGCTAGCCCAGCAGACCCTTGCGGGTACCTTGAACAACGTTGAACGTGCCATTCACTACATCATTAGCTTCAGTTGCCATCTTCCGTCCTGCAGCGTGATGAGGCCCGGCGCGACAGGTTGGTCTTGGGTGTATAAGTAGACGGAGCCGCCTCCTATGCAGCCCGGCGTCTTGTGCCTCCTGGTGCGCCATGTCCCGTTGAAAGCTACCGCCGACCGGCCATCCACCATTTTCGCCTCGTAACGAGCACGTCAGCATGGTTCAGACTCGCTTTGCGGCCATTTCTTTGGCCTTGGCCAGCCTAGCCTCCTCCCAATGCCCCTTCGCCGACCCAGCGCGCCTGGCTGCGAGGGCTGAAGGCCGGCCCGAGTCGTCTCGTGAACACCTCAAAAGCTTCGAGGTTGACGACAGTGACGGCTTCCTGACGTCCGACGTGGGCGGGCCCATTGAGGACCAGAACAGCCTCAAAGCTGGAGAGCGCGGCCCGACCCTGCTGGAGGACTTCATATTCCGCCAGAAGATCACGCACTTTGACCACGAAAGAGTAAGTCGCGTTGTCCGACGCCGTCTTGGAGGCCGGCATCTCCGTCAAGTCCCTGACAAGTCGCTGACTGGGAGTGTGTGTCCGTAGGTTCCTGAACGAGCGGTCCACGCTCGTGGCGCCGGTGCCCACGGAACGTTTACCAGCTACGGCGACTTTAGCAACGTCACTGCTGCGTCGTTTTTGGCGGAAAAGGACAAGCAGACCCCGGTGTTTGTCCGCTTCTCTACCGTCGCCGGCTCCCGGGGCAGTGCCGACACGGCGCGTGATGTTCACGGGTTTGCAGTCAGACTGTGAGTAGGAACCCTCCATCTTCCCTGCTCGACGAAGACGACGACAACACCAAGGCACCTTGTATGCTGACGGCAGGCTGATTAGCTACACCGACGAGGGCAACTTTGACATTGTCGGCAATAACATCCCCGTCTTCTTCATCCAGGACGCAATTCAGTTCCCTGATCTCATTCACTCCGTCAAGCCGCGCTCCGACAGTGAGATCCCCCAGGCAGCCACGGCCCACGACTCGGCGTGGGACTTTTTCTCCCAGGAGACGTCGACTCTTCACACCTTGTTCTGGGCCATGGCTGGCTATGGAATCCCAAGAAGTTTCCGCCACATGGTAGGTCTACCCATCGCCCGGCACGACGCACGCCGCCGCGGCCGTTTGCTCCGTGCAAAATGCTGACATGGACCATCTCAGGACGGCCACGGCGTCCACACCTTTCGGCTCGTGACCGAGAAAGGCGACACCAAGCTCGTCAAGTGGCACTGGATCTCCAAGCAAGGCAAGGCCAGTCTGGTCTGGGACGAAGCGCAGCACATCGCCGGAAGCAACGCCGACTTTCACAGACAGGATCTCTTTGACGCCATCGAGTCGGGCAACTTCCCAGAGTGGGAGCTCAATGTTCAGATGATCAATGAGGAGCAGGCTCTCGCCTTTGGCTTTGATGTTCTCGACCCTACCAAGATTATCCCCGAGGAGCTTGCTCCTCTGCAGCCTCTCGGCCTCCTTCGACTCGACGCCAATCCATCCAATTACTTTGCCGAGACGGAGCAAATCATGGTAAGTTGGCGAGACGAGACGCGGGTGGGCTTGGATTTCGCATAGATCAAAACGGCTAATCACGAACCCAGTTTCAACCCGGTCACATTGTGCGAGGTGTTGATTTCACAGATGATCCTCTGCTGCAGGGACGCATTTTCTCCTACCTAGACACGCAGCTGAACCGGCATGGAGGCCCCAACTTTGAACAGCTCCCCATCAACAGACCCATCATTCCTATCCACAACAACAACAGGGACGGCGCTGCCCAAAACCTGATACACAAGAACACTGCCCCCTGTAAGTCTTCACCCGCGTGTTGACGTGTGGCTTGTGTGCCGTGTTTGCGGCGGCCAAAGAGCTGAAGAGTTGCTGATGGCTGGTAGATTCTCCAAACACTCTGAACAAGGGATTTCCCAAGCAGGCCAACCAGACCCAAGGCAAAGGCTTCTTTACCGCCCCGGGACGCCAGGCTTCCGGCGCTCTCGAGCGACGCCGAAGCCAGACCTTCCTCGATCACTGGAGCCAGCCTCGCCTGTTCTTCAACTCCATCACCCCCGTCGAACAGCAGTTTCTCATCGACGCCATCCGGTTCGAGACGAGCCATGTCAACAAAGATGTCCAGGAGAACGTCCTGGTACAGCTCAACAAAGTCAGCCACGACATGGCCGTCCGCGTCGGCAAAGCGCTTGGCCTTGATGCCCCCGCCCCCGATGACACGTTCTACCACGATAACAAGACCCGGGGCCTCTCCATCTTTGGCCAGGCACTTCCCACCATCGCCACCCTCCGCGTCGGCGTCCTAGCCTCGACCGAGTCGAGCGACTCCCTCTCCCAGGCCAAGTCTCTCAAGGACAGCCTCGAGTCTAGCAAAGTCACCGTCGTCGTTGTCGGCGAGACTCTTGCCGCGGGCGTCGACCGAACCTACTCTGCCGCGGGGGCGGTTGACTTTGACGGCATCGTCGTGGCTGACGGCACGCAGAAGCTCTTTGACGCCAAGAACAAGTCTTCGCTCTTCCCCCCGGGTCGTCCCACCCAGATTGTCACGGATGGCTTCAACTGGGGCAAGCCAATGGGGTTCTTGGGCAAGGCAAAGGACGTTGCCGCGGCTGCTGGAGCCAGCGAGGGTGCTGGCGTGTTCTTCAAGGGTGCCGCCGAGGACATCGTCGAGGACTTCAAGAGGGGTCTTGCGACTTTCAAGTTTACTGATCGGTTCGCGCAGGGTGATTAGGTAGGCCTTTTCGGCGGGTTGGGACGAGAAGTATTTTGATCAAGTGTCACGCTTTTTTTTTTTTTAAAGATTCGTCGTTTCATATTGTAAACATTGAACTTGGGCGGGCATGGGCGAATACTTGAATATCCCTTGCCCGCTCAGGAACTTACATCTCTGGATGCGATGGTCTATTTGGTTCATGGCGCTTGTATTTCTCACATACCGTTAGCCCTGCTGATGGTGCTCTCTGGTTACGAACCAGGATAATGCCATTCTGTCAGATGACCCTCGAAGTCATAGTATTGCCACTCCGCGTGGTATGCTGCAGACGGCCACCGACCATCCGTGAAGATTAGATGCATCATATGACTGTCGTATTCCCACCGTCATGTGCAAGTTCTTAAGCAACCCGGCTCCCGAAGCTGCTCAGCAGGATACCTTGGGTACCTTTTTTTTTTCTTCACGCTCTGTGCTTACTGGTAAAGCCACGATGATCATGGTCTTCGCCACCTCCCTCGTCTCATTCTTCTCCTTTCCGACGGACGAAACGCGACCCTCCCGGCCTCCGAGTCGAGACTCGCAAAACCCTCGACAACATCATCCCGATCGCCCGTGCTCGTATCCTGGCTCATCTTGAATTTGCCCTGGCGCCTGGCACTGTGATTCTATGCCGACGGTGTTCTTCTTCATGGGTTAGATGGGTTAGGAGGACGAGGTGATGGCTGTGGTGAGTACGCGTGGACGGCCCGTAGATCAATTGGCGTGGTGAGGTGAAGGCGATTTGGGCCATCGTGATTCGCCAATACAGAGGTGTCGTTTGCGCCTGCCGTGCAGCCCAAGCTCCCGAGTCCCCACTTCCACGCCCCATCTGTCGATTAGTGCATTGTATTGTATCGACATCCAGACGACGCCAAACGAAAACTCCAAAACAATCACCACCGCCGCCGCCACCCTATGCGCTCGTGCAGTAAATTCCAGCCTGTTCCAATCCACAGAAACCAAATGCACTTGGATGTCTTTAATTTATTTGCTATGACGCCCCATCTCATCCAGCAACTCAAATAACCTCGACGGTCGGCCACACCTCCAGAGAGCTCCTGCGTCCGCCATCGCCGCAACTCGGTGCACGATAGATCCCGTTCAAAGGCACATCAGCCAGTCCACACTTGGTCATTCTGGCTTGACATCATGGAGCCCCAAGTCATCTGCGAAAACACACCCCTGATTCCCGCCACGCCTCCCACGCCTCCCACGGCTCCGACGTGTCCTCCCTCCGAGACTCGGCCCCGAAGCGCGCGAACCGTCACCTTCAGCCCTGACCCCGTTACTAAGACCTTCGAGCCCGACTCGTATTCACCTCGAGGCAGCGCTTCATCCGCCAGCAATCCTCATGCCGGACCACCTCGTGTCAACCCACCTGTCCTCTCCGCATTGAACAAGAAGCTCGGAAGGCACAATCACCACGGCAGCGTCCCACCCGCCACAATTCAACCATACCTCGGCTCCAAGATTGGCCCTCAGCGAAGTACCAAGAAGACGGAGAAGCTAAAGCTCTTGCCGAATACCGATTTTGAAGATGGTGTGGACGACCAAGAGAGCGGCCGAGATGTTTACTCTCAGTACACGAGAATCAAGGATCCCACTGCACGGAGAGACGCTGCCAGACTGGGCAAAAGCGACCGCGATCGGCTACCTCGGGTCACAGCCTATTGCACAGCCGACAAGTACCACATGGAGTCGTTGATGCGCTTCCTCAAGGGGCGAGGCAAAGCCCGCGGTGCCAATCCCAAAATTATCGATGAGTGCATCTATACGCCCTATTCCTACACCAAACCAAGCAGAATTCACCACGACCCTGTCCGGAGCTATCAGCGACGCCACTCAACCGGCAGCGAAACCATGGAAGATGAGACCCAGCGCCACCTGCAAAGCCACGACTCTGGCTACGGTGACGAGTTTCCTGGCAACAACATTCCCGATCCTGGTCATTTGGGCAATGAAAGCCTGCTGGGACCTGCCGTCACCGAGGAAGCGCCCGCGGCAGAGGACATGTTGGACTTTGATACCCAAGTCCACACGCCCGAATTGTTCCTATTTGACTACGGAGTCGTTGTCATATGGGGCATGACGGAATCGCAAGAGACCAAGTTCCTCAAGGAGCTGGCCAAATTCGAGCTGGAAAAGCTAGCGCCCGATGACGTAGAGACTGAGCGCTTCAACTTTTACTACACGCGCGAGTACCAGGCTCGGATATACAATGATTTCATCACACTTAGAGACAAGAACAACTACATGATCAAGCTGGCCATATCCCACGCACTCGCCCAAAGCGTAAAGGTAATGCCCATTTCCCCATCCGTCCATGGCACACGCAACCCGATGCTGATTGCAGTAATGCAGACGTCCCTGTACGAAGAACTCATAGCCACAACCGTCGATACCTGTAAAGACATACCAGCCCACATCGCCCTCACCGGTAAAATCAATCTCTCCCGGAAACAAATCAACATGCAAATAGGCGACCTCTTTATCCTCCGCATCGCAATCCACCTCAACGGCTCCGTCCTCGACACCCCCGAGCTCTTCTGGGTCGAGCCCCAGCTCGAGCCCATGTACCAAGCGGTAAGGAGCTATCTGGAAATGGACCAGCGCGTGGGTCTGTTGAATGAGAGGCTAGACGTGATTGCCGACCTGTTGGCCGTGCTGAAAGATCAGTTGAGTCACGGTCACGGCGAGAAGCTCGAGTGGATTGGTGAGTTGCCTGTCCCTTTACCCGTGCTTGGCTGCGTCTTTGGAACGTTGTGCGAAATGTGCTGACGGGGTCGCAGTCATAATACTGATTGCCATGGAAATCTTTGTCGCATGTATCAATATTGCTGTTGATTTGTGGGCGGGCGAAATCTAATTCCCTGTACATGATGTATTCAGCGCCTTGGATATACGGGAACCTGGCCACATGCCGCTGTCTTGTCGCCATTGTCTATTGCATCTCTTGGGACGTGTGGAGAATCAGTCAGGGCTTTTTTTTTTTTTTTTTCAAGTCAAAATTTTGGTCTCTTGACCCGGCAATTCGCATTACAATGCTAGCGGCACCAGGCGTTTGGGGAAATATGCAGGCACAAGCAGAAATAGGCCCTCGATACCGCCCAAGATGCACAGAATACAGGGCGGCATTCATTCACATCCTCTACGTGCGAGTCAACAGATGGGATCAATACGAAATCCAATAGCCCAAAGCTATATTCTTGGTCCTATTCAACCCGCTGACATGTCGTACAAGTAAAAACAAGCGCCTCCTGTATGTTGAACCCTAGAGAATCAACAGATCGAAACAAGTAAATCAAAACTCCCCGCAGTGACATTTTGTCCAAATGCCTCCATGCCCGGCAGTCTAATCATCTCCGTCATTATCCATCTGTGTCTCCCCGTCCTGGTCTGCGTCTTGGTCCTGGTCCTGGTCCTGGTCCTGATCCTGGTCCTCCGTGTCATAATTGGTCATTTCGACATCTTCGTCCTGATTTTCGGGCTTGTCGGCATCTCCGCCTTTTTCTTCCTTTTCCGGCGTGTCTTCGGTTGCGTCCTTGTCCTCCTCCTCATCGTCCTTGTCGTCCGACTTCTTGGACAAGTCTTCAAACTTGGTCTCATATTCTTCCTTCTCCGCGTCTGGAAGGTCGTCCCATGCTCGGGTGAGCTCTTCGTCAATGTTTGCGCCGCCATCGCCATCGCCATCACCATCACCATCGCCATCGCCGTCGCCATCGCCATCGCCATCGCCATCGCCATCGCCATCGCCATCGCCAGCTTCATCTTTACTCTTGGCTTCGAGGATGGGTCGGGCGTCCTCGCAATAGAGCTCGAATGCGCTCTTGGGGTTCTTGGATGGCTTGCTGACACCATTGGTAGGGGTTCCGTCGGGGTAGGCGCAGCCTCGCTTGACCTGAGACTGTGAGGGCGACGCCGGTCCTTTGAAGGAGCTGTTAGGGGTGGCTTTGGAGTCGAGGTCAATGAGGGCAGATTTTCGATGGCCACGCTTGATGCGTAGCGGCTTGTCCTTGGGCTACTCGACCTGTTAGCATTTTTTTTATTAGAAAAAAAAACAATGAAAGAATGAAGGGAGAAAGAGAGTCCTGACGGGGGCCAAGCAAGCTCACAGTTGGTGGTGGGCTCGGGCTACCCTCAGAATCTTCGACGTTGGTGCTGGTGCGCTTGGCGAGTTGTTCGAGCAAAAAGGCCCGTTCTATCCTCAACTTCTCAACCTGGCGTTTTATGCGCGCGAGACGCAATCTGGCAGCGTCGTTGGCATCCTCGACCTCGTTTGTGCGGTTCTTCAGCTGCACGCACTTGCGGCGATAAGCCTCTTCGACGGAGGGAGGCAGCGCAGGAGGAACGGCTGTCGGTTCGGGCTCGACGTCAGCAAACTTTCTCTTGGGAGGCATGGCGGCTGCTGCGGGGACGATGTCGCAGCTTGGGGACGAGGACGTTGTTGGTGAAAGCCGGTGTTGGGCCAGAGGGAAGAGGAGGCAAAGGGCGAATTCTGCTTGTCAAGGAACAAAGAGGCCCCAAAGGTGTTGCGCAGATGGACGCGACACGGGGAGGGACTCGATGTCGAGGTATGCGGCGAACGTGGGCAGAAAACGTAGAAATGGAAAGTACGGAGTAGAAAATGGGAAACGGCAAATGGCAAATGGCCCATGTTCCATTTATTATCTGTTTCTTCATTCGCCCAGCAGAGTACGAACAAGCCCGGCACACAAGGGAGGCGTAGCACTCACTGGATGGCGGCGCCATGGCGGCAGCGGAAGAAAAATGAGAAGAATGCCAGACGTTGTAAAAAGGCGCTGTACGCAGGGAGGGCGGGTGGCAGGCAACGCGACGATGAGGGGAGGCCGTCAGTCGAAGGATCAATGAGGATGGGCAAGCCTTGGGGGGAGCGAGGACGAAGATGCACGAAGATGGACGACGACAGCGGCCAGGCAAGGCCGGGCGAGGCGAGGCGAGGCGAGGCTCTGGTTTGCGACGAGGCGATTGGCGCGTCAGAAGAGGTGCATTGATTGGAGTCCCAGTAGCATCCTCAAGTGCTGCCGTTGGGCGTGGCGACTGACATCGACTGATGGGTCTTGGGGACACGCCGGCAATTTTACTCGCAACATCACTCAAGCACAAGCATTCGCACCACCGGCAACGAGTCTGGCAACAGGCGGCGAGTATGACCTTGAACGTTTGTCAACGCGAAGGCTACCTGTGTCCATGTCCCGTCCATGAAGCTGCGTACTGGTAGGCACGTACTTGAGTGCTTGGAGGTACCCAAGGTACGGAGTACGGAGTATCTACCTAGGTACCTACCTACCTAGGTAGTACTTACTTACTTGGCCAAGTGGTGGGTGCGGATTAACAAAGGCCCCGCTTCAACACCATGGATTTTTTGGCGGGGCCGTTTTCACTGCACGGCCGAGCTTCGCGTCTTGAGCCCCAACATCGTTGCGCATCTCCCCGACCTGGACTTCATCACCGCCTCTACCTCTGCTCGTCGCAAGCTCGAGCGTGAGCCTCTGCCCGCCTCACATCCCACACAGCCTTGCCGCCATGTCTCTCAACATCCCAAGCGCTCCCAGCGCCGGCCTTTTCAAGCAAGGCTACAACAAGTGAGTTCGCACACCTCAACTTCGCCCGTCTGCCCCTCCTCGTCCCGTGCCCTCCTTCTCCGACATCTGATCTTGTCCAGCTTTGCTAACATATTGGCGACCCTCCGCCCCCCGCTCCCCCCCTGTCCAGCTACGATTCCGAAGACGGCGCCGTCTTGCGAAACATCGACGCCTGTCGTGCCATTGCCTCGACCGTCCAGACTTCCCTTGGCCCCTATGGCCGCAACAAGGTCGTCATCAACCACCTTCAGAAGATGATATTGACCTCGGACGCCGCCACCATTCTCCGGGAGCTCGATGTCGTCCACCCCGCCGCCAAACTCCTTGTCATGGCCAGCCAGCAGCAGGAAGCCGAGATGGGCGACGCCACCAACTTGGTCATTGTCTTGGCCGGTGAGCTGCTCCGTAAGGCCGAGGACCTTTTGCGAATGGGTCTCAAGACCTCAGACATTGTCATGGGCTACGAAAAGGCCCAAAACTTTGCCCTGGAGACCTTGGAAAAGCTTACAGTCGACAAGGTCCAGGATATCCGTGACCAGGAGGAGTTGAGTAAGGCCATTCGGACCGTGATCGCCAGCAAGCAGAACGGCAACGAGGATTTCCTGGCCGATCTCGTCGCTGAAGCTGTCTTGGCCGTCCTGCCAAAGAACCCTGCCAGCTTCAGCGTTGACAATATCCGCGTCGTCAAGATCATGGGTGGCAGCCTGGACCAGAGCCGAGTCGTCAGGGGCATGGTGTTTCCCAAGGAGCCGGATGGCTCTGTCAAGAAGGCCCGCCGTGCCAAGGTTGGCGTCTTCACCTGTCCCATCGACATCAGCCAGACTGAGACCAAGGGTACTGTTCTGCTGCACAATGCCAAGGAAATGGTGGACTTTAGCAAAGGCGAAGAAGCCCAGCTCGAGACCGCCATCAAGGAACTGCACGACTCCGGCCTCCGTGTTGTCGTCTGCGGCGATAAAATCGGCGATCTGGCCATGCACTACCTCAACCGCTTCGGTATCCTCTGCATCAGAATTCTCAGCAAGTTCGAGCTGCGCCGGGTCTGTCGGGTTGTCGGTGCCACCCCTCTTGCCCGGTTGGGTGCTCCAATGCCTGATGAAATGGGCAACATCGATGTGGTCGAGACGCTCGAGATTGGTGGTGATCGCGTCACCGTCTTCAGACAAGAAGACGAAGTCACCAGGACTGCTACCCTTGTCCTTCGTGGTGCCACTCAAAACCATCTCGACGACGTAGAGCGCGCCGTGGATGACGGTGTCAACGTAGTCAAGGCCATCACCCGTGATCCCCGCCTCGTGCCTGGTGCCGGAGCGACAGAAATCCAACTTAGCGCGAGAATACAAGCCCACGGCGAAAAGACCCCGGGACTAAGCCAGTATGCCATCAAGAAGTATGGCGAAGCATTCGAGGTCATTCCCCGTACCTTGGCCGAAAGCTGTGGCCTCGATGCCACCGAAGTTTTGAGCAAGCTGTACGCTGCTCACCACAACAATGAGGATGGCGATACTGGTGTTGACATTGAGGTAACTTTCGATCTGCTTTGATAGACACCCTGGATATCTTTTTTTTTTTCCTTACTTTTTTACTAACCTGTTCTCGCCCGCAGAACAACGACAACACCGGTACCCTTGACGCGAATTCGGAGGGAATACTCGACCTTCTCACTTCCAAATCATGGGCCATCAAGCTCGCCACCGAAGCCGCCCGTACAGTCTTATCCGTCGACCAGATCATTGTCGCAAGACAGGCTGGCGGTCCTAAGCCCCCTGGCCCCAACCCTGTGAGCTCCCACCCTTCCCCAATCCCTTGTACAAAATCTACTAACAGCTTCCTGTCGCAGAACTGGGACGAGGACTAGGTACCATGTTGGACTACGTAGAACAAGACGCAAACTTAACCTCGAACAACACGCCGCGGCGGTAAAGGAGTTGCTGGCTTTTTCATTTCCGGAGCCACATAGTGGCATCGCTTACTCGGATGCCTACCCTCTCTCATCTGGAGAGGGAAAATTTGTATGTACTGCACAAGAAACAAAAGTCGAGAGAAAGCATGGATAGAATAGGCTCGGGGAGGCTTCTGCGGTCGTCGAATCTACGCATGGCCGCTTTCTCATATTTCTGTGTGCTCCATTAAAGCACAAGACATGGCTTGAAACTCGTGCATTATACTCCCACATCTACCTACAGTCCTCCACTACATTTGCTGCAAGAATGCATACTTGCAGCCATGCGAAAATCCTAATGATAAATGATGAAGACACGTAGATGTGTAAAGATTCCTTCAAGCCTCATCTTGCCGCTTGCTTGCGCCTCGCACCCTCGCGTTACAACATCCGAGGTGAGACGTATGGGGGGGAATGAACAGACAGGTTCCAAGCAGAAACAGTCATCCAATAACCTATGAAATAAGAGCAAGTCTCTGCATGCTCTTGAAGGGCTGAGGGCTAGGTCAGCCCAACCGGGGGCAAAACGTTGGCCTCGTCAGAGAATGCCAAAGCCAACTAACTGCCCAGGGGGAACCTTCGGGCTGTCCAACTTTTGCCAGAGAAAAGATTGCTGTGGTGTAATATATCCAGAAGAATAAAACGCAAAAGACTTACGCTAAACATTAGACAGCACGCCACTACAGATCCAAGGTAGCGTAGCGTGGCAGGTATAGTGAAAATAAGGCAGTAATGGATGTAGCGTTTTTGTGCGGCGTGGGACAGATTTGTGCATTGGACCTGGTTGGGGCGCGACGTACTGCCTGGGTATGTGAAAACATCTGTGGTCAAGCTCGGCTTGTGAATGCTATGGAGCGCACTGGCTCCAAAACTTATGAAGATGGCGACAGTCGTAAAACGTCAAGGCGTGAGAGATCATGGTAGCGAAACGGTGAGCATGCGCCGGCTAGCTCCAAGCCGCGAGCGGACGCCATTGCCGTGGCAAACATTACACGACAGGGCTGGTGACACACAGGAGGAAGAAAGTGCGAGTGCCGATGCAGCCGGCGGCTGATAGCTGAGCGCGGAATGACGACGATGTAAGCACCGACAGCTATGCCTCCTCCATGATGCCACCTTCGCCTCCGCCTTCCTCTCGCCACTCTCTGCTTTTATCAGCGAGGCGCTTGATGCCACTCACGCGGCCAGACCAGAGCGTCTCGATCGGGGTTCGAAAGGTGAAGGCACGCTGCGAGCTGATGACTCCAATGGCCTGCAAAACAGCCTTGCGACTGTCTCGTCCAAAGACCGCTGGGTGGTTGATCCACTCCAGACTGCTCTCCAGTTCAGCGTCTAGGGCAGCCACCGTGCCTGCGTCTATGCCGCTGCCGAGTCCGATACCGTCGGTCGAGCGACTTCGGGCAAGCTGAGCTGCAGGATAGCCATTTGCGCCAGAGGAAGTGGCCGAAGGGGGAGAGGGGCTGCGCTTCCGATCAGGGGTTCCTGCTGGCTTGGGCGGCGAGTCGCTGCCGGGATGCCTTGTTGGTGAAGCAGATTTGTTGTTGTTCCCTGGAGGCGGCACCGGAGGCAGTCCGCCTTTACCTAAGCCCTTGAGAATAGACCTCGTTTCGCTCAGCAAGGTGTGCGCGCGGTCGTGCTGGCCTCGGCTTACCAGGGTCAGTGCCCGTGTAAGCATGTCCGACGTCAACAGCTCCATGCGGCGCTGCACGATGCTAGGATGCGGTGGAATCGGCGGGGAGTTGTGCCAGGCCTTCTTCTGGCTGGCGCTTGGAGGCAACATGGTGATTGCCAGGAGCGATGGCCGTGGCATGTGTTGAAGGGTGCCCTCACGGAGAATGTCGCCCCAGCTCAAGTCGGCCTGAACCAACGGTACCTCTTCGACGGATGATGTTCGCTCAGCATCGTTCTCTACCGAGCCACCGAGGGCCTCGAGTCCGGAAATGATGTTATCCCACGGGTCTTGTGGGAGTTGCTCCTGGGAGGTACTGTCTGACGTGATGACAAGTTGAACGAGAATATCTCGCTTGTCGCCAAATCTGAGGTCGCCCAGAGAGGCCTCTGCGTCGCGGCCACTGGCTCTCTTGGTCATCTGCAGAGCTCCGCTGATCTTGTGGAATTTGGCAGGTGAGCCTTCTGGAAGTTTGAGTTTCAGCTTGACATTTTGATGAGACAGAGACTGCATCGACCCCAGGCAGCCAGCGAGGCATTCTCGAAGCATCATCCAATCCTTCACATAGGTGTAGGATGCCTTTGTCTTGGTGGACAATTCAATCATGGTATCGGGTTTGTGAGTCATGCCTAATCCAAACGAGTGAATGGTGATTCTGCATGTCGTATTAGCCCAACCTTGACGTTTCAAACACACGCGGACGGAGGAGAGCATCCTTGACATACTTGGCAGCCTCTGCTCGAGACACTACAAAATCGACTGAATCGGCATCGGCCGTTGACGCATCACTGATGAGCATAATCGTCGCAATGGGGTTATTGTGCTTGCGCTGCATGAGAAGATCCATGGCCACGTTTGCTCCCTCGACGACATCAGCACGATGACTCTTCTGACCAACCGGCTTGATTGACGAGAGGATGTTGGTCCAGCCCGGCCACGCCTTCGTGGTCATGCCAACAATGGGCACGCCACCTCCCCCAGACCCGAAAGTGACGAGCCCCATGCGGTCACGCTCGGCGAGGGCATTCACCATGAATTTCAACGCGTCACGAACAAGGTTGATCTTGACACCCTGCATAGATGAGGATATCGGAACGACAACCACCACATCAATGGGGACATGTATCAAAGAACGCGGGTGGCTAGAGGTCTTGACTGCAAAGTTGGTGTACTCGGTAGGTGCCGTCGTGACGGATTTCGGTCCCCATGAAGAGGTGGTGGAAGAGACTCTCTGTGGCCGAGACCGTTGCCACTCCGCTTCTTCGTCGGTTTCAGACATTTCCCCGCGATCGAAGTCGGGGCTTCTGACAGGGGAATTCCCGACTACGTGGAGATCCAAAAGCGCCTGATTCCACAGCTTGAGCTGGTTTCGATTATCGAATCGCAGGTGGAATTGTGGCAGCTCCGCAACAGAGAGACTAAGAGTCAAGACATTCTCATCGATAGTCCCCGTCTCTGACACTTCGTCCAGATGCTTCTTGATAAGGATGCTGCCTTTGAGTGTGCAGCGCGTCGCCTTCCTCGGGGCAGCGCCATCATCCCACAGCGCAACGGCCTGTGCAGGTAGCTTCTTCTCCTTGACGCAGATAAGCATCTCGGCGAACAAGTAGCACTCGAGTTCCTGCCACGAAATCTTGTCTTTGCCGACTCGCAAAGTGCCATACAACCTCAGCTGGCCGAATCTGGACGTGTATTGTTAGTACGTCGAGTCGCTGGCGCCACATCATCCAAGGCCACTATCCCCGCCTTGTCTGCCAGCGCGCAAAGACGAGACAATGACTTACCTGCTGAAATCCAGCCCGTGCCAGTTTTCCACCCGACTTCGTAAATTTTCCGTCATCTCCTCCAGAACCTCAGGGTGTTCGTAAGGAATGAACCTCGGAGCGCTTGGCGTAGGTGTCACCGCTTGTGTCACAATTTCGTCAATCTTGGAACCAGCTTGTAGTGCTTGATGCGGCGACGAACTGATGTCCTCCGGATCAGGCTTCCATTTGTTGTCAGCAGCCTCCACCGTGACCAAGCAGGTAAGGGTCTGCTGCTGTCGAGAGCGACTGATGGTGGGAAACTCCGATCGAACCGTTACGATTGGAGGAGGAATTGGATTTCGGGAAATAGTGCGCGGACTGCCCGGGGTCGTTTCCATGGCCTGCACATCGTAATCATGCCGCCAAGGCGTGCTCTGCGTTGTCTCGGGATACCCGCCAGACGAAGCAACCCCAGTAGCTTCGCTGTCGCTTCGGGCATGTCTGGAAGAGCTGTATCGATCATCCATTGCTGGCTCTCGGGTGTCGCGGTTGCTTCCTCGTGTTCCGCTTTCTCGCCCAAGGCTGCTCGGCGGCTGAGAATGGGATTTCCTCTGATAGCTGTCAACGCTCGGCGGTCGTACTGTTTGGCTATCCCAAGCGGGATTTGGTGTAGAAGTGGACGGCATATCGCCTCCCGCGGTTCGTACAAGGTTACTGATTTTGTCTAACTCCGAAGTCAGTATGTATCCAGTCCCGGATCGTGCGCTATTTTGGGAGACAAACTGATGTCGACAACATTGCCGCCTCGGCTGGTGTCGAGATGCAGCGGGGCTTCGCAAGTCGGGCAATATTGCCCTTCGAGCTCGCGTATATATTCGTAAAAGCATGCTTCATGGGAAACATGGGAGCAAGAAAACTGTAATATACGCTCGCCTTGGAGGGTGTGTTCAAGGGGCTCTTCGCAAACAGCACATTCACTTCCGACAAACGTCCTCTCGCGCCGTAAGCGGCTTCTATCCGCGGTGCTTGCCATGACGTTGTTGTCAATGGCGCCTACTCTTCGAGGAAGAGCGCTCGTGGCTGAGCCCAGTGAGCCTTTTCGATTGGCCCTACTGCCTCGAGTCGCGGTTTGGTATGATGGATACTCAGCTCCTATGGACGATAACAGTCAGCGATGATGGCTCACCAGGTATCAAACAATGCCCAGACCAGACAGTTGAGGCCAAGTACAGGACACATCCAATGGCTGAAGAAGCAAGTGGCAACTCGTCGTACCTTGCTGAGGGAGAAAGTCCTCGCCCGCGAAAGGCGCCGAGTCTGCGTCGAATCGAGGTTGAGACGCAGATGGAAGACTAGAAGAGCCAATTGGGTCCAAATCACAGAGGGGAGATGCAGTCTCTAAATCCCCCCTGGTATGATGATGGAAGCCAGGGCTCTGTTTTGAATTTCGTTGGTTTCGAATTCGGCTGAACATGGGAGATATATACTGGATGGTGCTGCAGGCTGATGTGTAGGGCTAGGAGAGGCTAGCAGGATAGCTGAGCTAATGCGTGAATATGGCCTTGCTTTGAAGATGTTAGACCCAGGGTCCAGAGTTGCGCTTGACTAAGCGTACCGCAGCGCAGGGGAACGAATGACACGCCGATGATGAAGTCTATTATCTCGATTGCCGTTGCGAGGGCGAGGGAAATCGGCGTGGGCGAAGCTCGGTCGCCAAGGGCCACCGAGGAGGTCGCGCTAAAGCGGGCAACGGGAGGAAAGTTCGTTTGGTTCCGTGTCACAGGATCCCAGGATATGGCGTTTCAAGTCCCTGTATCAACAATGCTACGTCGAAGATGGCGGAGAGGTCCGGCGCATGATAGGAGGGCGCAAGGATTGGAACAGAAGCTTTCGAGGCGCAGCAGACAAGCGAAGGCGGGCAAATTAAGGGTATACAGAAAGGCTAAACGCTTTTGCCCGGTAGTTATGAGGTTTCCCTCCAAAGAAAATTCCGCGGCGACAAGTTTCAGAGGGCCGGCGACGGTTTGTCGAGGAGTTCAGTCGCAGATGCTTTATCACTTGCAGAAAAAATCGAGGCTCAGGTCAAAAGCACGGGTCGGAAGTGGTCCTGCAGCCCGGTCGTCAACTGGTGGTGCCTGTGGGGTGAAGAAGTTATTGCCAGTTTGATCAGTGAAAAGGGGTGGCGTCCGTGGGTTATTGGAACAATGGGCTTCTGCGCACAGGCCCAACTCGTCATGGGACGCCCTACGTCAAAACAGCTGCGAGCGCGACACTTTGCGGCCTGTCAAAGAAACAAGCCTTAACTCGGCACTTGCCAGCAAGACTCGTCGTGCTGAGTCGCGCCCGAGACACGGAGACGAATAGGGGTCCCAGTGCCTCTTCCCAACTGCCCAAGTGCCCAAGTGGTCCGAAGTTGTCGCGGCAGGCCCGAGCGAGTTCTCGGGTCAGCTGATTGAAGGAGACTTGCGGGATACTGGGCAGTGGGCACGAAAAGCCAGAATGAATACCTTGACTTGTGCTTTTTTAAGAAAACAGAATTGAGAGAGAGGGAGAGAGCGACAGAGAGCAACAGTGGGCGAAATAAAGTAGCTACTTCAGCCCGGGACAAGAGCATATGGGAGGGACAGGCTGTGCGGAGTACTGCTAATATGTGTAAATGAAAAGAAGGATCCAGCTAGCCAGGGGCAGACATGGAGGCAGAAATTCCTGATGTGAACGATGAGAAGAGAGGTCTGGTATACAAGCAAGTTCCATTCTCTCTACACACATCCAGAGCACAAGCGGCCAATCAAGCGTCTATGTGCTGTGCACAGCGTATGCATGTACCTGGACTGGTACTTGAGGCCTGTTGGAAGCTGCTTGTAGGTGTCTGGCTGAGTAAGTACTAGCCGGATGCGGATTTCGCAGATACTACCAGCCTCTAGGTACTACCGACTGCTACTCCGTAAGCGGCGCTCTGTATCTTCTTTTATTAGTGCGCTCCGCAGAAATTGAAAATACTCCGTCTGTACTTGGAGAGAGCTGGTGCCTGGCACAGCTGCGCCGTACCACCAAAGCAACCTGAGGAAGCAAGCATGTATTCGCGAGGTAACGATCGCCCGCACCATCCGCTCCGTACTGGCACGCCCAAGGGGTCGACGAGTCTGCAGCAGGCCACTCTGTCCGTCCATGTCGTCAAGTGGCGGCCGCGGCACAAACCCATACGGGGCAACGTTATGGCGCTTCGCCGACTCCAAGACGCTGAGCCCTGAGTGCAAAGAGTGCTTTGCTCCGTAACAATTCGCACGTCTGCCTGGCAAAGTGTCCATCGCGTGAGACGCCGCTCGTGTCGTATGGTGGACTGTATTGTAATGTCTGGCCCTATCACCACCAACGGTGCATCGGCTTGTAATTGGCTGGAGGCCCTTCCTTCGTCAGCGCCTTCACTGGCCTTGGCCTGTCCCTAGCCTGGCTAAAGCCTAACACCACTCCACCGCAAGCTGGCCCGCCGAGGAAGTCGGGTATCTTCTAGGCCCCCTGCTCGACCAGAGCCCCAGAAACAAAAAAGAAAAAAGGTCGCCACTCACCCCATGACTAGGAAACAGACAAGGGTCTCAAAAAGGCCAAGTCTTATGAATATCGTGCCAGCCCTGTCGCTGGAGGTAAGCTAGCAACTAGGCAAGGATGCCAAGATGCAACCGCTTGCTGCTGACTGCGGTGATGATGGGTTGGTGAGGAGTCAGGCCCAGGGTTGCCCAGTTGCCAAGTTGCCAGGCGAGGGCACCGAGGTGCTCGACGAGCCGGATTGCATGCACATACTCCGTGCATATGTAACTCCGTATCACAGCAGAACGGAGGATTAGAATAATAGCAGAAAACCTCCACACGGGGCCTTAGGCATCGCTCGTGATTGTCGGCGAGGTGGTCAGCTCGGCGCGGTTTGATTAGGACATGTATTCCGTACAGGGCGTTGGATCTTATTCTTCCGCTGTTCTGGCAATGCGCAGTGCGAATATATGCGCAGCTATCACCCGGTGCGGTGGGTTGGGCCTCAGCACTCAGTGTGCTGCTTTTGGAAACAATCTGCCACCGAGGCGAACCTGAGCTCAGAAACATGGCAGTTTGACAATCTGGGAAGGTACGTACCTAGGTACGTCCTTACCTGCCGTACGGGGGAAGTAGCAGGTGAGGCGTGAGGCTCCTGCCGCAGATTTTGTTTTCAATCTTGTGCCGTCCTCTATTCCCGTTGCGCGTTGGTTGGTCCTCCTCCAAAGCAACGTTTTTCCAGATGTCTGATGTCGAACTGACAACGTGCTTCTCGTGTCACAAACACCTCATCAATCTTCGGAGTAGCCGATTGGTCAACTACCCAGGGACGCAAAACCAAGTACTATTCTCCCAAGCGTTCATTATCATCTTGGGTCATCACTAGTAACAGAATGCTGACATCGACATCTCGAGGCTATTGAGTCTTGACTGCCTCCCAGAGCACCAAGTTGCTATGCCGATGGTCTATGGAGCCGCGACACCTTGGAATCGCCATGTGGCTGGCCACGTTGATGAGGTAGCTCATTTGATATTGGCTACCAGTCATCGCGACCCGCAACCACCCCTGGAGCTAGTGAGACGTGCATACCAAATACTGTTTGACGGACAGGCACGGAGGCATCCATAATATTGATAGCTCGACTGCTCAGCACGATGATCACCGCTGTCTCTCCAACTGTCGTACGGAGTATCAACCTTCGAGCCTGCTTTGTTCCCGAGTTCTGAAATACGCCACGTTGCTCAGACAGCCCAACCACGAGACAGAGTACGGGGTGCGGAGAAGATACGGCTTGCTTTGGTAACTAACTATTAACCTAACTAGTGGAAGAAGTTAAGACAGCGTTGGGACGTCTCAGGTGCAAAGCCCGGCTACTCCGTACCAAGGTACGTGACTGGCAAGACGGAGTACAACTCGACACCCATCCCTGCAGTCAGTTATTACACTAATTGATTACCTAGCTATCTTTTGTGAGATAGTTGCACTTGTTCGACTTCAAATCGTGTCTGCCCCTTGGGCCCCGGCCGACCTCCTGCCAAAAACACTCTGTTCACACAAGGACAAATTCTTTTCGACATTCATGTGTCAAAATTTTTACGCGCCAGTATTTGCGACAATCCCAACCAGACGAGTCATGGCGTATCACTCTGGACATGTCGTCGTCATGTCCCAGCTATGTGCCTCGGCAATGACAGCCATGAGTCAAGTAGTTGTACTCATCGATAAGAACAGGTTTCATGGTGCGGCTGAATCGGAAGTCAATGACAATACCTGGCTAGTGTCGATGGTCCAGCCAGCAGGAAACGCTAAAAAGATTGGTATTTTCAACACTATTCACTGCTACGGGAGAAGCCGAAGGGAGGAGAGTACATCAGCAGCCCTTCTTGGCTATCCTCCTACCGTCTGCACCTCGCTTCACCTGCGATGCGGGAGCGTATTTCTCCGTGCCTCCTAGGCAAGCTACGGTGGGCAAGCAACACAGCCTAGGTCGGCTGTTTTATGTTGCTACCTCCGGTGCATTGGATATTCTAAATCATACACACTTTGATTAGACGAGCTGTCGGCGCTGACGGTAACTTGCACGACTAATACACGACACCAGAGTACCCACGTTCTACTCGTTTATCTCCACGATGGCGAACGCTCATCTTGTTCCTGCTCCTGGCCATCGGCGTATTAGTGCTGTCGGCGTCGCCACTGGTGGAGCTCTTCCGTACAGACGGTTAAGTTAAACCTGGTCCTTACTCGGTAGCATCGTCTAATATACTAGCTGCCGCCTGGCTGAGTTCTGGGCCCGGTAGTGGGTAGTAGGTGTTGGCAAAACCACACTGCTCCTCCATTCATGTCATCAGAGCCGCGAGTGACGACCCGGGTAGCGAGCAAGAAGGCATCATTGTACGTTTCCCGCTTTCTAGCCCCAGTTTCTAGAACATTGCGGTGGGACATGCTGCTGTTATAAAACGCAACCAGGTTGGCATCTAAGAAGGTGCATCGTGGTACTCCGTATGTGCAACTCAACTCGGCACGCTCCAGCTCCAGCTTGCGCATTCAGCTACGATGAGCTACTTGATCTGCCGTGGCGACACCATCACGAGAAAGCTTCCATGACGAGTTCTCCGCATGATGCTCCCACCGGCGAACAAGGATACGCACACACGCGCCTTCAACTGGTGCTGAAGACTCCCTATCTTGAAACGGACCCTCACAAACAGCGAGCCTCTCGGTGCGGCCAAGATGGGGTCACTGCAATCTCTTTGCGGGGTACCATGAATCAGGAGAATAGAATATGATTGAGGTGACTGCGCGCTTCACCTTGCCAAGGGCCAGCGTCCAACACACCTGACGCTAAGTAGGGACTGGACCCTGTTTGGGTGGAGGCCGCCTATGCATCGTCTGTGGTTTGGCGTACGTCTGCCCGTCCCGCGGGAGTCCTCGTGTTGTATTATTATGCGCGGCCTTTTTGTGGATTATATCATTACTCACCTTGTTGTTCCAACTGGTAGCGGCGAACTATTGACGTTCCCCAGTAGCATCAGCTTTGGCCCAATTTGGTACGAATATCTTGATTGGGCTCAGTCCGCAGCATCACAGCAGCGTTCCATGGTCATTCGCCGGGTCTAACGACTTGTTCAACTCTGCTGCCGAGCAGGGATTGTGCCACGGCGAAGTCCCGACGAGATGGATGATGTTGGCGACACAAGAAGTTGGACCAGATCCAACTCGAACTGACTTTTTTTTCAAAGAAGGAAAAAGCCAGCCCTGAAACAGTCATCGGTGGTGTAATACAACAGATGCTTGGAGTTGATGGCGTCTCCAACATGATGTGATGACGTCTGACCAACCCGCTCTGTACTACAGAGTAAAGCGAGTTTGATTTCAGTGTCCGGACATTGCGGAGGTTTTTTTTTTTTTCGACACAGCCAATTGCGAGTCAGGTTCCAGTGGATCGAGCAGAGAAAAAAATTGGACGGACCGTTTGAGGTAGATCAATTCGGCTGTGGCAGATACTGGGGATAAGGCTGTTACTACTTTGTATTTCGGAGTAGAGTTGGCCCATATCCTTGTCAGTTTTTTTTTTTCTTCCCTCTCTCTCTGTCTCTCCTTTTTTCGTCTTGCCAATAAAAGAGCAACCCGAAAAAAAGCCCTAGCCATACGTTCAGGTTAGGGTTATGTACAGGCAAGATGGCTCTTTTTTTTTGGGGGAAGGGGGGGGGGCATTGTGCCACCTCAGTTCAAACGAATGGGTTTCCCCCTTTCAGAGGCCAACTACACGACTCCCAGGGGTCCCTGGCGAAGACACTCATCAACACTAGGGTGAGTCGCCAGTAACTACCTGCTTAACCAAGGTAGACAAGCTCTGGGCAGAGCAACTAACCAGAAGTCATGGTTCAGAGCAGCTTTTCTGCGTTGGACGCCTACCAGTTTGAGCATAGCGCCTCGTTGTAGTTGTGTAGATATTTCATTTCATGCGCCGAGTATATGTCGGCGGCGTCCACCTTGCAGCCGGTTTCGAGCATCGACACAAATCATGAGACCGGACGCTGAGGCCACGGAGGCAAGCACAGACAACGACGCGAGGCCAGCGTGTATCAACAGCAAGTAGAGGATTTCATCCATTAACTTTATTTGCGCCTCGGCTTTTGCAGCGGCAATAACGCAGCACAGCAGCAGCTCGTCAATACCCTCACGTGGGACCAAGGCCTTTGTTCGTCAGACGCACCCCTGGATGCCGCAGGCCTTCGGCGTGGGTTACCACACCGTCGACAAGCCCGTCGACGGCTTGGTCGGGCGTGTATGGATGTGGTCGGTATGTGTGTTTCGGAACACGGCGTGGCATGTGGTGTGTGTCACAGCATGAACCTGCCCAATACAGCAACAGCTGGACAATATTTTGCTTGGTTGTGCTCCGTACGGAGTGCTCCGTATCGTTTCAGTTCTCCCGTCCCCCGATTCCTCCCATCCAAGGGTTGGCCCAAGCAGCACGACACCTAGGTATGCCAGCATGGCCTGCCTGCTCCGGCATCGCTGGGGGACAGGCAAAGACGGTATAGTTGCCCGTTTGTCAGTCCTTGCTCGCTGTTGACTTCCCGCAGACGTACTTGTATATGATATATCAAGGACTGTAGCGGGTGAAACGAAACGAAAGGCCGTTGTGATGCATGGTTCTCTAGACGGGAAGAACCACCTGCAGCAGAGTAGGCTACATCAGCAGGCTGCAGAATTACGCCCATGTTTGCTCGCCATCCTCTCTCTCGCCTGGACAGCACCACATGTCACCAACCTTTCAACGAGATGGGGAAAAGGCCCCCAAACCGCTCATGGCGTGCTCTGGTGATTCGCTCAATGGCCGCAGCCCCCATCCGTGGGATCGCCAGACAAAGATGGCAGCTAATAACTAAAAGGAGGCAACCTTTTTGCGGTTCCTTCTTCTGCAATGCGACGACAGCCGCTGCATGTCATTATGCCCGGGGAGGCACGTCTGACGCGGCCAGCCTGGATGGAGATGCTCCGTCGCGAGGTACAGCGCGCTTTTGTATTCATACTTGGAAGCCCTCATCGTGATCGGCCCGCGCAGCTTGGACTTTATGCGCCGATCGATGTCGCGACTCACGGCGGGGGTACGAGTCGAGTCGAGTCGCGGATTCGGGGGCCGCAGGGCTGTCGTCAAGGAACTGGGATCTGCTCCCTCCATACTCCATACCGAGTGCAGTACGACGTAAGCCAACCGAACTGGTATGTCATGTTGCAATGACATTTCTTGACGGCCCGTCTCATCATGCGGCGAGCTTAGCGTGCATCGCGAACCACTAGGAGGACTTCAATATGAGCGACGTCAACTGGACACGGCAAGACGATCCCACGGCCACCAAGAAAGCCTCAGAGCCCGGCCGTTTGCAGAATGCTGCCTCGTGGCAATTCTCAAATTGGAAAGCAAGCCATGGCGGCGTCACTCGTTGTGTCGTACAGACGAAACTCGTGCATCATCTAGGGTAAGCCAATGAATGGTACTGTTTGATGGAGAAGAAGGAAAACGCCGAAATACCAACCGCCGCTACAGTTCTAAAGCGAGACGACGCCCTCCCGACGGCAAACAGCTTGAGAAGTTCAATGTTTAAATGTCCCAAACCCGTGACTGTCACTTCTTGAAGAACCCAGACCTCCCCTTGACCGGTGCCCTCCCCCTCTTGAGCAGCACATCCCTGGAACCCTTTGAATACCTCTTTACTTTAGGCGCCAACCTCTGGTCGACCTTGCTGGAGACTCTGTACACTGTAGTCCCGATAACCTCATCCCGAGGACCCCTTGCATCCCTCGACATTCGCTTCTCAATCGCCGGCACCGTTCTCCTGCGAGGCCGTTCCTCTTCCCCTGCGGAGGACTCGGTATCATGGTCCGCTTCGCTCTCCGAATCGGTCAAAAACTCGGCAGGCAGTACAGTAGGAATGGCTACCTTGCCAGGCCGTTTGCCACCAGAAGCCTGTCGCTGCGTTTCTGGGACGTCTCCGGGCTGCTTTTCCACCCTTCGCTCCGAGGCTTGTTGCTTGAAGAGGGCGTCCCGCTGCTGCCGCCTCTTCTTCTCAGCGGCCGCTTGCCTAGCCCACGGTCAATTTTCCAGTCGTAGAGTCAGAAATCAGCAGCACTGCAAAACGGGAGGACACGCACTCTCGGGAAGCCTTCTTCTCCGCCCGCGCAGACTTCTTCATCTCAACTGCCAGCTTAGACGTGGAGACTACCTCGGGAGCCTCGTCGCCGTCGCTGTCGCCTCCCACCCCGAGCTGGGATGGGTCCGCAGCCTCGACAGGCTCGGCCGGAATGACGAGGTCCTGGTCTGCATTGCCGTCGTCGTCGAACGTGATGACGCCACTCCTCTGGCTTGCCGCCCGGGGGGCCTCGGTCTCGGGGTCCAGCTCTGGAGCGTCGTCCTTTGACCGCAGGGGCAGTTTCCTCTGACGCTTCGGGGCGGCGCCTGCGCGGGCTGACGACGCGGGCTCGGCCGTTCCAAGGGCTTCCTGGGCCATGGCCCTTCGCTTGCGCGTCTCGACGGGCATGGTTGGCGTGCTCGCGCGAGCTTTTCCTCACCGAGCCGAGATGTCTTGTGGGCGTCGTCTGGGTCCTGGAGAGGAATTGTGTTTTGCCTCGGGACCCCGAGCTGAGGCGGGAGCTTGAAATAGAGTCGACTCGATCAGTATATAGCTGGAGCTGGCCCCGGGCCCGAGGAGACTGGGATAGTGTGTTGAGAAATGGGAAGTTGTCGTCAATTGTGAGGCTCGATATTTTTCACGACCAAAAAAATGTAGCGGGTCGCCGCCACAGTTTACAGATAGTAACTTTAGGTCGCGGGGGGGCCGCGGCGCAGAGAGCGCTGCGATTTGATTGGCGGGTCGAGCCGGCAGCGGACTCGTAGCTCTCCCCCTCTCTCTCGTGGGGGATGCGATGCGGCTTCTCCCCAACACCAACGTTCAACGTATCGAGTTCCGAGTACCGAGTAGTTACGACCAACTGCTCTCGAGAATCCGCCGAGAACCGGCCGCGCCCGCCCGCCTCTGCCGGACCGCACAATCCCGCACGAACCTCACCCATGGCCGTCGGACGGATGCCATCGCCACGCGCACTCCTGCGCCGCCTCGACGCCCGCCGCCCTGCCTCGCCAGTCCCCGCGCCGCCCCTACTATCAAGACGTCACCTCCATCCGCCCGCAAGTCCGCGTCAGCAAACGCCGCCGCCTGCCTCTCGCTCCGCCTCCGCGCCCCGGGCCACGCCCACGCCCTCGCCCTACGCAGACCTCTTCACGCTGTCAGACATCCCGCTCAGCGCCTTCGAGGCCGTCGTCTCCCGCAACGCCAAGTCCTTCCGCGACCCCCCCGAGACGTACTACGGCGTCGCGCAAACGCTCTCGCGGGCCGTCCGCCGCGGCGCCTCCCCCTGGGCCGCCGCCTCCTCCTTCACAGGCAGTACGTCCGCGTCGTCCTCCCCCCCTCCCCCCGGCCGGCCGCCACGCTAACCACCCCCCGGCGCCAGGAGACGCCGTCCCCGCAGAGACAATACACCAGGCCGCCTGTATCATGCGGCAGATCGCGGGGCCCCGGGGCGCCGACGCCTTCGCCACGGCCCTCTGGTCGACGGCCTCGGAAATGGGCTACCGCCCGTCCACGCTCTCCCTCGCCCGGCAGCTCGTCCGCTCCGGGGCGTACGGGCGGGTCCCGCAGCTGCGCAGGGTCGAGGCGCGGTTCAAGGGCCTCGTGTCCGGTGGCAGGGATGCCGACGCGCTCACGGCCGAGGGGGAGCTGCTGCTGGCGCGGGGCCGGCTGGACGCCGCCGCTGCCGCCTTGACCAGGGCGCTCAGGCTGGGTGGCGACTTTGAGTGGCGGCCGCACTGTCGCTTGTGTCTGGCGAGGACGTATTTGAGAATGCAAAGGTCTGACGAGGCAAGACGGCTGCTGGAGGTGCTGTCCGAGGAAGGGGTTGTCGAGGCCGACGCGGAGCTGGGCGAGATGCTCAAGGGGAGCGACGTGCACGAGGCGCGGCAGAGGATGTTCACGGCTGCGTGCAACGGGAGGAGGGAGATGTTTACGCGCCTCGCGGAGCTGGAGTTGCAGACGCTCCGTGGCGGGACCGACGGCGACGAGGACGCGAGGCTGTGGGCGGTGGAGTGGTCGAGACTCGCGGACGGGCGGGAGGGTTGAGGCGTCAACGCGGTCGTGATTCTGACCATGCTGCATTGCGTCATGTACATGCCCAACCGTCTCCGAAACCTTCCAAAACGTGTCATTATATACGTTACCGTGGCCGTGTTGTACGCACCACCATTACACCAAGTCCTCACTTCTTTTGCTTCTTGACATCGTCCCCGTCGTGCCCCTTCCGCCTCCTCTTGTCGCCAACGTCCTCGTCGTCCTCGTCCCCTTGGTCCGCGTTCTCCCCGTCATCACTCCCAACCATGCCCATCATCTCTCCTCCCTGGCCCTCGAACAGGCCCCTCCAGGAACCGTCCGCGACCCTCTCGTCGTCGCCATACAAGCCAACGCCGTACGCCGCCTTCATGGCATTGATGCAGGCCTCCCTCCGTTTCCCAAAGTCGAACATTGGCTTGGGATACGTCCCCTCCTCCCTCTCGCCCAGGCCGTCACCCACCACCCTCACGCCCGCCTTCTTCTGATCCCGGATCGGCGCCTTCCACGGCTCGTAGATGTACTTTGAATCCAAATCCTTGAGCTCCGGGACCCATTTGCGAATCAGACGCCCGTCCCTGTCCCACTTCTGGCCAAAGGAAACGGGGCTGTAGCACCGGAAGAACTGAGAGAAAAAGGCCGTACACGACAGCCACTGCCAATTCCCTGCATTGCAGGCAGGTTCGTGATCCAGCAGGTGCACCTCGAAGACCTCTGCGCCCCTCTCCCAGTCGACGTAGCACCCTCCCCTGGTCAGGAAGCACGCCAGGCTGTGGCGGCCGAGGTGGTGTATCCAGCCCGTGTGGACGAGCTGGCGCATGAGGGCGTCGATCCAGGGGAATCCGGTAACGCCTCGCTTCCAGCGCTGGAACCACGTCTCGGCGTCGTCCGAGTCCACCGTGTACTTGTCCGTCACGAGCCCGGTCTGCGCGTCCCGCTCGGACGGCAGATGCCAGGGTATAAAGCGACAGTACGGGTTCCCGGCCGTCTGCGTGAACTTGGGCCCGACGGCCGCCTGCGCAGCAAAGTACATGTCACGGAAGATGAGCTGGCCCGTCAGGCTCGCCGGAGGGGTCGACGCCCCTTTGCCGTGGGCCTCGACGACTTGTTGCACGCCCCAGTAGAACTCGCGGACGGACAGGGCGCCAAAGTGAAGAAACGGCGAGAGCAGCGTCGTCGACGGCGGCTCAAACTGCGCCGGGCTCGTCTTTGGCTTCTCAAACGTGGCTGTGTACTTTTTGTTGCCGACAATGTCGGCCAGGTTCTTGAGAGCAATGCTCTCGCCTCCCCTGAACGGAGTCGTGGCCGGCGGGAACCCGAGCTCCTCGAGCGTCTCGATGGCAAAGTCGCCCTTGGGTCCGGCGATGCCCCGGTACGCGGTTTCCTTCCTGTCCCTCGCCTGCGCGTTCACATCCGGCGCGTCGGTGGGTACGTGGTGCTCAAAGTCGAGCGGCGTGTCCCCCGGGTCGGGGAGGTTCTTGGGCGAGGCGATGGGCCGGGGCACGGGGCCGACCTTCTTGGCGGCGGAGAGAAGCTGCGTCATGGACATGGTTGGCTTCCCATTGTGGTGGGAGACGATCTCGTCGCTGTCCCAGAGCGTTCTGCCGGCGCGGGTGATGACTTTGACGCCGGCCTCCTTGGCTGCGTTGGCGACGACCTCGTCGCGCTGCCGGGCATATGCGTCCGTGTCCTTTTCGAAGACGAGGTGGGTGACTTTCCAGGCCTTGAGGAGTTTGGGGAACAAAGTCTGGGGCGCTTCGCGGAGAACGTAGAGCTTGGACTTGGGGTTTAGTTTTGTGATGGAGCTGGAGAGGTCATTCTGACAGTCGAGGCTACATGATTCCCTTAATCAGCACCAATGACGCGGAATTTGAGTTTTGTCTGCATTTTTGAACGCACAGAAACTGCCATCGATTTGTGCCTCCCCGCGCTCTGTAGACATAGTAGGGATCCCAGGTGAATATCGGCCACAAGACATCTGGCTCCAGATCCAGCGCGGCCTTGAGGGCGGGAGAATCGTGAAGTCGGAGGTCTGTCCGGAACCAATACACCACCCTTGGCTTGGGCATGATGAGAGTCGGTGGCGTGTATATTGATTTTTGTTTTCAGTTTAATTTTTTTTCTAGTTCTTTTTGTTCCCGAATATTGCCCTGATGGAAAGTGCTGGACAAGGCCAGAGTTGTTTGAGTTGATTAATCTCGCTGATCTGAATAGATGGAAATTGTTGCAAGACCAGATTGACGTGTACGATCAAGACATTGCTTCTTTAAACACGCAGCGCAGAAACAGGTGCTCAGTTTTCCGATCAATTAATTGCATGGCGTGGCATAAAAAAAGGGGGGGGGGGCACAGGGAAAGAATAGAAAAGAAAAGAAAATAAGAGTCATGATGTCAGTTACTGGTGCTCGCCAGAGTCAAGATGGTGAAGTGGCTGCCGACCGGCATAGATCGATCGCATCGAAGACATCATCAGATGCCCGGCGGGAACATGGAAAGCGACATGTAGAGGGTCAATCAACCAACTGGTTGGTCCACTTCTGCAGGCAGTCGACGAGAGATTCGATTTGGTTTGCCGGGTTGGGCAGGGCAGGGCAGGGCGGGCTGGCTCGCGATCGAGACGAGACAAGCGACTGAGATGTCAAACGTCAAACGTACTGTTGGCAACTGCCGATTCCCAGGGAGGGAGGGGTCAAACTGGTCGCAAATCCAGGCACAACAACGTCTTAGGGTTGGGGTTACTGTCAAGCCCAGAAAGTGGGCAAAACCCCTCTCCCATCCATCAGGTACGGAGTACTCTGTACGTCTATTGATTAGATGGTGAGCTCTGGCCTCTAGCCTCTAGCGAGCTTTTTATTGGTGGGGCGTTGCACGAGTAATCCGGAGTAAACAATTACGCTGGACCATGCGTGCGTCCTCCTGTGTACGTACTTGAGTATGCATTGACATTTCTTCGGGCAATGGCACAGTCAGCCATCGCCGCCACCGCGTCTCTGTGACTCGTATCGCGGATACACCGTAAGTTTGTTGTATAGCCATGTGGTTCGTGGTATCATGCACTGGGTGCTTGGCCGGAAGAACAAGAGAGAGCATTGCTTGAATACTATGTGGAAAAAAAAAACCCCAAAAAAAAAAAAAACCTCAATTGCCTCAAACCCCCACTCGCTCCACCATGCCACTTATTTCTCCCACTCAAAGCAGCCACAAAGGACGACAATCGACAATAATATTCAACCTTGCATTAATACAGACTGGGGGCTGCGCACCGAATCGAGGTCAAGGCAAAAGTCAATCGCCACTCTGCAGCAACCAGACCAGACGACTAGTAATGTCCTGTCAATATTGACATTCTGCGGGGCGAATTGCAGGGTGTGCCATGTCAAAGGATGTGGATGGTGGTGTTGGTACCACACTTCAGCCTAATAACTACGTTATATGGAACTTGAAATGGGTCGTCATCGCAATTGAACGTCTTTGATCATGATCGGCAATGTGAACTTGCTGACTGACTTGGGCCGGCTGCCCTGCTGCGCCAGCCCTACCTACTGCCTACTCCGTACATAAAACAGGTAATACATGTCGCAAGGTCATTTCTGGGCCTCAGCGAGAAGGTGTAGTGTGCATCAAGTCACGCACCATACTGTGTGTGGTCTGCCCTGCCCTGACGATCGGAGCGCTCCCACAGGGTCTCAGTGTTGGTTGGCATTGCAGCACATTGCTACTAGTAGTAGTTGCTATTTATCCAAAGGCCGGCGGTTGGCGTGGTTTTGTTCAATGTCTGGCTGGTCTGGTCTGGTCCAGTCCCATTTCGTCCTGCCTCATTTGCGACGCGTCAGGAACGGCTCAGTATTGTTGTTGTTGTTTGTGTCGTGAGCCGTATCAATACACACGACCGACCACGGCTGTTGTCGAGGCGATTGAGCACAGGAACGCGGCAATAGAGGGAGGTAACCCCGTGACATATAAGTTACTCCTACACGATGGCGGTTTTGTTGTTCTCAACAGCCAACCAGCTTCACGGCTTCTCCTTTGTACATACTCCGTACGCGTGCAGGGTTCTCAGGTGGCAAGTGGGCAGCCGCAGGATCGAGGGCAAACCCACGACAAGGGCGCATAATACCACCTTGCACGTATTATCGCACCGTCCGGCTGCTGGGCACAGTACACCAAGGTGCCGGTACTGGTACAATCACGCATCCATCCGACGGGCGGCTGTCTGTCGAGTGCGGTGCCGTGATGGACTCCCTGGTGTGGTGGGATCGCATTAAGAGCCTGCATGTACAGATAGTCATGGCAGAGCCGCATTTCGTACGCAACGGCACGGACACGGCCCTTGTGTGTGATGCAGATGCAAGCAGCACTCGTAGTGACTGGATACAAACATTTAACTATCAAGATAATACGTGTAGGCGGACCTGGGTGCTCCGTAGACACAGTTCAGGTTCAAGCTTCGTTTTGGCTGCACCCACTACCGTCCGGACTGGGAACCCCGTTCAAAGGTTGAGGGACGAAAGAACGCAATAGTAAAAGAAGGAAAAAAAGAATTCGGGCTTCCTCGGCGCGTCGCCATTCAGATAGGCAACCGGTAAGCTGCCAAGTGTTTTTAATTACCTAGTACCTACTTGAGTACGGACTTGCATCAAGTATACGACATACACACGTAAGTGCCTACCTCTTTAACCTCTTTAACCTTGGGTAAGTAGGTACCTATCTTAAGTAGGTACCTGCATAGAGTTTTAGTCGTGGCAAAACCTGCATGCAGCTGCGAACTCTGTACCAAGTCCACACTACTGACTGGCTTAAGTACTTCAGTACTTAAGTAAGTAAGTTGGGAAAGAAGTAGGTAGGCATCGAAAGGATCCGTCTACAAGTTCTCAAGTAGGCGTGGTGGCGGGAAGACACCTGGAAAAATAGGAACTTGTATTGAAGTATGAAGCTCTCTATCTTGTTTGTGTCCAATGTGGAAATTAAATGATGGAACTTGCAGAAAAATTTTCTGCTAGTTTTTTTTGTTTTTTTGTTTGTTTTGTTTTATTTTGTTTTGTTGTTGTTGCTGCTGCTGCTACTGCTGCCGCCGCCGCTATAAAGTAGGTACTTACTCAAGCACTTACTACTAGTACTACTAACCAGGTACTTAATTAGTTGTTTATTGACTGGGGTGGTTGGTCTTGGTGTTTGCGCATTGTTTGCCGGGGAGCCCGTGAGGGATGGGCCGCAGCGCACCAGCGGGCCCCAGTGAGCTCCAGCGAGTCTCGATAAAACCTCGTGCAAGTACTTCTTACTTACTTGAGTAAGTACTTACTTAACCTAACCTAAGTACTTTACTTTAAGTACTGAAGGACATGTTCCCATGCCCCGGGCGCCCCACGAGCCACTCACAAGGCTCACATGTTCTGTTCCACAGGTTTCGGTCTCGTGTTTCGTGGCTGGTTTCCTCTGTCCCTCTGTTCCTCCCCTCCTCGCTTTTGAGCTACTACTGCTACAAAACGTTCAAACCACCCGGCCTTCCTTCCACTCCGACACTTTGGATCAAAGGGCGAGGATCTGCGCTTTGTGTTTGCTGCCGTTTTTGAAACGCCCAAAGTCGCCAGACTTGTCGCTTGTAGAGCTTGGCTGCTCGTGCGCGCCGTAAAATCAACCCGGCTTACGCTCCAACTGTGCGCCAGCCAGTAAGCTTGGAGCGCTGAGTCGAGCTGCAAACGCCGTCAGTAGCAGGCATCGACTCGTGTCTGCGCCCGCCCGCCAATCAGATGCCAAGTTGCCGACCGTACATGTACACACCTCCAAGTACCCTCTACGTAGGAACTTCTAGGTACGACTTGTCTGTCAGTACGGAGTGCTCCTCCGTGCTCCGTACCTGCACATTCAGCCTCCTGCCGGTCTCGCGTCCCTTCCTCCCTCTGGGCCTCTGTGCCCCTCCAGGTGGCTCCTTCCCCGCCTGCCAACGGCCTGGCCCACAACCCACCCCCGGCCCTGCGTCTCCAAATGCAAGGAAGCTTGTTCCTGGTCTTTGCCTGGGGGCTTGCTCCGTCTCTCGATCCCACCGGCTCAATTGGGCAAAAAGTGTACAAGCATCTTCTCCGAAAAAGATGCTTGCACGCGACTGTTCCTTGTCCTTCTGACGCGTTTACTCGCAGCTGAGGCCTTTTTTTTTTATTAGTGCATGGGTACGACCAACAGTCGGCCTGCCTCGTGTGGTTGATATTTCCTTTTTACTCTCCTCCCATTCCTCCACTGCTCCGATACTTCCTCTCTGCCATACACCTCACATCACAACGGCGACGGCTCTGATTATTCTACATTCCAGTACCCCAGAGGTTCGTGCCTTGGTCTTTTTAACCTTGGCCTGGGCTTCCTCCTCCGTGCTTCTGGTGGGAACCACAAAACATTGTTCGTCGCTCCGAGAGACCAACGCCACCGTCTTGTGTCGCAAATTGTTGTCGGTGCTTTTTTTTTTGTCCGTGGCAGCATTATCGGCACTTCTTCTTGTCTGTCGCCCACGCCCAACGACCTCGGGTGTCTGTTTGCTCACACGCACACAAACAATACTCTGCCATCCCAACTGCAGCCCTCTCACTACCTCTCGCCAACAAACCGTTGAGAGGTCAATTTTGATCAGCAACGTCCGGTTCACGTCTATTTGCCAGCTATTCATGGCTAATTCGGTTACCCGTTCCTGTTGCGACTGTGGGACTAACTGACATCCTTTGCTTCTGCGGTGGAGTCATCGCGACTGGATGGCTTCCACTTATACTCCAGTTCCGCAAGAAGTCGACGACATCTGAAATCATCGTCCCGTCAGGTTTTAACAAGACAACTCGGATAAGCTTTTATCATAACCGATCAGAGCTAAAATACGCTGTGCTCCCTCCCCGGACCATTGGGCGTCGCAGCCACAGTCGTGCCGTGCTCTGTGTTGTGGCATATTTTCCTACCTTCACTTGCTAGGCTTCGACAGCCTTCTGCTGGCACAATGCCTCGCGCCGGATTTCTTCTCATCCTCACCGGGACGCTTACCGTGCTCTCAACATCCGTTACAATTTGCCTCGAAATTATTTCCTGTGTGCAAGCACCAGACAGTTCCAACCTGCTCATAGCGAGCAGCATAGCTGCCGCCTTTGAGGCCGCTGTCCTCCTTATACTTGGTGCACTCGGGCTCGCACAAGTTGTGCCACGGAAAGTGGCCTTGGTGTGGATGTGCTCTGTACCAGCATTTGTAATTCAACTCTTTGCTTGGCTGGCCGCCCTGGTAGCTTCCACAGCCGCTTTGGTTTACCTGCAGCAGTCGTGGACACTGCCCGAAATTGACGACGTGGCCGCTGGCCGACGTTGGGAAGTCTTTGTCGGATTAGCAATAGTTGTGGCCTTTGCTACGGCTCTGCAACTTGGCTTCATCGTGTTGCATTTTGTGACAAGCCGAGACGTTACCGCTGGGGCAACTTCATCCTTTCATACAAATGAAGAAGGCCGTAAAGCCAAGGTCAAATCCATTCGATATAGTCGGACACTGGTTAAGGGCGCCGCCAAGGAAAAGGCATCTGTCAGAGGCGACGAGTATTTGCCGTCCGCGCCCGCAAATTCAACCATGGGGCCATTTGACTACTTGAAGGCATCCATGTCTCAAGCCATTCGACCTACAACATCCCGAACCATATCCTCAAAGGATGGGCGCTGGAGAAGGACCTCGCTGGACTCGGAATGCACTCGCAAGAGTACAGATACGTCTTTTGATTCTTGGGACACGTCATCTGTGGACGCGCATAATCGTCAAGTCGTCATAGAAATGTCCTCTCCGATAACTCTCAAGAGAAGTTTAGAGACGATTCCTGCTAGTCCGTCCGGGAGCCGCCCTCCCACCCGGCCCGGCACTCCTCTCGATATGGAGCTGGAGCCTCCTCCCCGCATGTTATACAGAAAAGAGAGCTATAGCTCGAGCCTACTATCACAACAAGATGCCCGCAGGCATACCTCGGATAGCTCCGTCAATGAGCTGCATATTCACCCACTCTTTCGATCTGATTCCCCCACGCCACCTCCCGCTGCCAGCCCTGGCACAAGTGTGTTGGCTGCACCGAACGCCGGACAAGTAATCTCGTGCAAGAGTAGCATGCAATCCCTGAAACGTCTTCGAAGCGGAAGCTTGCCCGCGACTCGTAGCCCGCTCGTCCATCATACCAGCCTCGACAGCTTGAGGCAGTCCAAGATGAGAGACGATGGCGACGTCGGACGACAGAGCTCTGACGGAAAAGGCGAGCGCAAAATGACACCGCCTGTGCCTGAGTGGCTGCTGAGCCCGTCTATGAAGGCTAGCCTGGAGTCATTCAGGGAGCAGAGGGGAGGCCATGATGAGGAGGCATGATGGTGACGGGGCGGAACGAAGTGACTGGACCTTTTTCTTTGTTCTTTTTTTTTTTGTGCGCATGACTGTAAGCGATTTGACGTGAGTGACTTCACTTCCGGGCATTGACGGGGATACGAGCTTGGGGTGCGAACCTCATTATGTTGATATGACTTTGGGTATAATTGGTTGATTTATGGGACGAGCGAGGCGTTGTATTTAGATGAGGGCTATGTATTTTTGGAAGGCTACGGAGCATTGCTGCAACATTTAGCAGCGGGCTGCGAAGCCAAGGGTAAAAAAGATGATTAAAAAAAAAGGCCAGCTGCGTCCTCTGTTCAGACGCCGTGATGCTCGCTGTATTGGCTAGACCTACTTACTCAAGTACTTACTTTAAGGAGGTGCCGAAGTAGGTAGTTACTCAAGCAGATACTTGAGTAGCGGGCACGTGACTGTGCCATCTATCGTGAGCCTGAGCCTGCACGCACGACAAGTGGCGAGGCGGGGGTTGATTCATCAATGTTCATTGTCAAGGTTCAACGTTGGACCTGCTTGGTTGCCCTGTGGGCCCCACTTCGACAGTACAGCCCGCCCGCCCGGCCGCCCACAAGGCCCAAGGAAGGAGCCACTAGCGAGCGTCCCGGTCGACTGCAGCCAACCATTGCTTGCTTCCGTCATCGTCGCCGGCTTTTCTCTCCTCCAAAACCTCGCTCTGCCCGCCTCTCTTGCACGGACAATTCGACAGGAATCCCGACCTCGCTGACGACCCTTCCTCTATCGCAGCTGTCGAGCTGCGCCTCTCCTGCCCATCATGAAAGTCACCTTCCGAGTATGCCTCGTCCCCCACCCCCGCCGCCTTTTGGTGCCTTTTTCTTGACTGGAAGCTGCTTGGGTACATTGGTCATTGGTCTGAGCTGTGTAGCCTGGCTGCCTGCTCCGGCATGCATCTCTGAAACTGAAACGTAGCTGACTCTTTGGGCCCTTTTTGCTTTCCCTTCTGCACAGGACCTGAAGCAACAGAAGTTCGTCCTCGACGTGGAGCCCACCGACCTGGTATGTCCCGTCTGCCTCGAGTGCCCGGCCGTTCTAGTATCCATCATTTCTCCCGCCCCCGGACTGACGGAGTTGTGCGGTAGATCTTGGCTGTCAAGGAAAAAATCTCCGGCGACAAGGGATGGGACCCTAAGCACCAGAAGCTCATTTATTCCGGTCCGACCTCTAGCCTCCCCGAGGATAATCACTCTCCGCCTTGGCTGACCTGAAGTCTCTGACCATGTCTCTAGGCAAAATTCTCAAGGACGATGAGACCGTCGCTTCCTATAACATTGAGGAGAAGGGCTTTGTTGTCTGCATGGTGAACAAGGTCTGTTTCAGCCAAGTGCGCAGCTGGTTTCACCGACGTGGAAAGCTATTAACATATCTTTAGCCCAAGGAGAGGCCGGCCCCGGCTGCTGAGTCTTCCGCCGCCGCCGCTACTGCTGCCGCAGCCGACGCTCCTCCAGCCACGCCCGCACAGCCCGTCACCGGCACTCCTGCTGTTCCAGCTGCTCCCGCCCAGACTTCTATCACCCAGTCCGCCGCCCCGGCCACGCCGACTCCGCAACGTTCTGGTGAAACCGGGGGGGAGACGGGCTCGGGCCTGGCCATGGGTGCCGAGCGAGTCGAGGCCATAGCAACCATGGAGGCCATGGGATTTGAGAGGAGTCAGATCGAGGCAGCCATGCGCGCCGCCTTCAACAACCCTGACCGCGCGGTTGAATATATCTTGAACGTGAGTCGACACAGGAGCCGACAATATTGACAGACACGTGGCTAATACAATCTCAAAGGGCATTCCCGAGAACATCCAACAAGAACAACATGCTCGCCAGGCTCCCGCAACTGGATCAACACCGACTGCCCCTGCCACCCAAGGGGGCGGGGATGACGACGGCGGTGTCAACCTTTTCGATCTTGCTGCCCAGGCTGGCGGTGGCCGCGGAGCAAGTGGTGGTGCGAACCCTGCCGCCGCCGCTGCTGCGGCTGCAACCCAGGTTGGTGCAGATTTGGGCAACTTGGATTTTCTCAGACACAACCCTCAGTTCCAGCAGCTCCGCCAGGTCGTTCAACAGCAACCTCAGATGCTCGAGCCTATTCTGCAGCAGCTTGGCGCCGGCAACCCCCAACTTGCACAGCTGATTGCCTCCAACCCCGACCAGTTCCTCCAGCTTTTGGGCGAAAACGCCGACGACGACGTTCCCTTGCCCCCCGGCGCCCAGGCTATTTCGGTTACAGAAGAAGAGCGTGACGCTATTGAGCGGGTAAGTTGTATAATCTCGACCTGCCCAGGTTTGGTGCAGGTGTGCAGCTCTAACAAAATGCAGCTATGTCGTCTTGGCTTTGACCGTGACCAGGCCATCCAAGCCTACTTTGCATGTGACAAAAACGAAGAACTCGCCGCCAACTTCCTATTCGACCAGCCTGATGACGACGAACCGCCCACCAACTAACGCGGCATTGGGCAAAGGACAATGACAACGACCATGGTGGAAGCAGGAACACTCACGAGTGCTGGTTATGATTATGAAAGGAAACTCCGCACGAGGTTAAAGACAATAGCCGCCGGGGAGGAGTTTTAATGTCACGATTCTAAAGGGAGGTGAAACGCAGGGAGGGAGATTTTTCCTGGTTCAGCTACGCAGCTGCAACGTGGAGAGCCTATTGTTTTCTCGAAACTACAAGTGCGTTAGTTTGGGGGACGGGATATTTGCAAGTGGCAATGGTTGAGGTGCTGCACTGCATAGGCACTTAGGTTGACACGTTGGCCTGGAATATTTTGGCAGTGAATGATAGTGCAGTCTACCTGAAGCTACACTGATGCCATGCAAACGCATGGCGTCTTTTGATTTCGTTGTGCAAATGTATCCGGTCGTACAAGTTAACTGTGATCTCGTCAAGACCCGCCAGCTCTGTGCTCGATTCCTCCCCTGAACCAACAAATACGTCTCATGTCGTGGGTATCGTGATTTCCCCTCGGCCTCTGTCCGTCGCTATATCCTCGCTATCCCGTGATTGGTTGCCCATTCAGACCATATTGGACAGTCTGCTTGCCCTTTTGTTTGGCCTTGCCGTTTTTCTTGAGAAGCCCGTTGGCCTCGCCGTCCTCGTCCGCAAAGAGCTCCTCCTTCTTCTTCCTCATAATCTCGGCCTGCTCATCCGCTATCCTCTGCCTCTCGGCCTCGTAGGCCTCCTGGATTTTGCGCTGCTCCGCCTCAATGGCCTCCACCGGCTCGAACTCGGCGCCCGTGAAGGCGCGGTACTCGTCAATGTCTATCTTGATGGTCTTTTCGCCGACGAGCGCGGCGTCGATGCGCTCCGGGTTGTGCCGCTCCTCGCGGTTGAACTTGAGCTTGACGTGGCGGCGCTGTTTGCCGGGGAACATTTTGGAAATCATCTCGAACTCTGTGCCGAACATGCGCAGGCCGCGATAGAAGAGCTCCGTTTCGGGATCCGTCCAGAGGTTGGGGCCCCTGAGCTTGGAGGTGTTCATGAAGGAGGACGACGTGATGAGGCGCGTGAAGTCGTTTTCCTCGACGGTCTCGAGGTCCTCGTTTGCGCGGGTGGCGGCGGCGCGGGCGTGCCGGTCCATGACGAGGGAGGCCTGGTCCACGACGATTTGGCCGTCGACGATGCGGAACTGGGGGCCCGATGTGGCTGCTGCTGCCGCCGCCGCCGCCGCCGCCGCCGACGGCGTCGAGGTGCTGCTGTTGCTGTTGGTTTTGGTGGTTGTGCCGTTCGTGGAGCCCGGTGCTGGGGATTGTGTGCCGTCGACCCCGGCTTCGCTGGAGGTGTCGTCGTCTTTGTTGAGCTTGGCCTTGAGGCGGGCTTTGCGCTCGCGCTCGCGCTCGCGGAGTTCGTCGTGGCGGCTGAATTTCTTGCCAATTCGCAGGTCCCGCGTCAGGTCGGACATTTTGAGCTTCTGCAGGTCGACCACTTGGTCTTCCGCGTCGTCGGGGGTGAGAGAGCGGGCTCGGCGGGAGCTGGACCGTGACGCGACGGCCTTGGGCGTGCTGGTCTTGCGTTTTCGCGGCACGGGGGGCTCGCTACCGTCATCGCCGTGTCGGGACGCCTTCCTCTGGCGTTTCCTGGGCCGTCGAGGTTCGCCTTCTGGCGCGGACGCGGCGGCCTCTGCTGTGGTGGCTGAAGGCTTCGTGGCCCTTGGCCTGGTGGTTGCTCGCGAGGCGGTTGCGGGCTCCTTTGGAGCAGTTGCGGGCGAGGTCTGGGGCTTTGTTGCTGATCTTGTAGCCCTGGCTGAGTCGCTGCTTGCTGAGGCTGTGGATATTTCGGGCGTTTCTACTGACGGTCTCGGTGGTGGTTTCGCGGCTGATTGACGCCTCGTTGGCGTGCTCGGTGTCGATTGTGACCGAGTATCGTCAGTCTCTGGTGGTTCCGCTGCAGTGGCAGCTTCTCCGGCTGTACTACTGGCCGTCGGGGTCGCATTTTGTGTTTGTAGTTGTGAAGTCGGCTTTAATTGGGACGCTCGTCTCGTGCTTCGCCGTGTTGGCGTACCGCGGGCTTCTTTCTCGGGTTCTTTAGTTGTTGCCAGTTCTCGGACCGCGGTTTGGGGCCTCTTGTGTGTCAATTCATCATGGTCGGATGCATCCTCCGCAACCTCCGGCACCCTCTCTGGTACATCCTCTGGCACTTCATGGATTGTAGGCTGAGGGGGAGGAGGAGGAGGAGGAGGAGGAGGAGGGGGTGGTGGTGGTGGTGATGGTGCAGTTTTCGTAGCTGGTGCCGATGAGCCTGTTCTTGGTCGTGCGACCGGTGCCTTGGGCTTGAAGGCGAGGCCGCCTTTCTTCTTAAACATGGAGCTCATACTGCAGAGATGGCGAGAATCAACCCAAGGTCAAAATTTTTCAAAGAAACCAGCAGCGCGACGCCGGTTTAGTGCACGATCCGTGGTTTACACTCGACGCTCACTTCACTTCGAGTTGACCCAGAGAAATAAAAGTGGGGGATCCGCAGGGCTCCGGTTGCAAGCGAGGTTTACCCGCTGCGGCCCATCGATAAGGATACCTACCAAAGCAGGCTTAGCGCGGGACTAGTGTCCTTTGCCATGGCCCATGCCTCTCTGATTTGCGAGTCGACTTCGAAATTTCAACTCCTGGCCTTGATCACTCTCCCCCATCATCAATCTGTCCCCCACCCTCCCAAAGGCAATTGTTCACGGAACTCGCTTGATGACAGCCCGCGCTGTGTCAGCTGCAGGACGAGACGTGGCTCATGAGCGTAGCAGCTGCCTAGCTCTCGCTCTGAACGGCCTCTCGCACCGAGTTTCTGTGATACTTTGTTTCGTTTGACGCGTGGTCTGATGCCTGTAGCAACGTCGCTGTCCACGTCGCCTCGTCCATCCGTGGTTCCCAAAATGGAGGACAGGAAGAGGCCCGCCATCGGCGGTTCCGATGATCTCGCTGCCCCCCCTAGTAAGCGAGTCGCCGTGAATGGATCCAAAACAAAGGATGATACGATGGAGATGAAGGAAGAAGGCTGGATCGAGGTGAGTGTCGCACGAGCATCATTTTCGACACTCCCTTCGGCACTCTGGCACACGAACACACTGTTGCACTTTGATTTCGGGACTTTTGGCATCCTTTTCCCTCGTCTGAGCGGTGCTTTGGGACATTTACGACTGTGAGCCTGAATGCTTGCGAGGTGTCGCGTGGCGTCGTGAGGGGTTGTAACCAACGGCACCCTTGGTCTACGCGGCGACAATTCCAGCAGCAAGCGTCTCGTTTGTGTTCAAAGCTCTGCCAGTGAAGGGTGCCGGTTGTTCTGCCCCGAATCTTTCTGTTGCTGACAATTCAATCTTAGGCCTACACTAAAGGGGCAATTTATCGCCAAATGCAGGAGTACAGTCGTAAAGCTGCGACAGCAGAATCACGTCTCGAAGAATTGCATAAACGATGTGTACATCATGATGATCATTTAAGAATTATCGACGGCTGGTGGCGCCAAGTAAGTACAACACCGAGGTGCGATTTGATGCAGTCCAGTACTAACAGGCTGACCAGTTGCTTGAAGAATTGGAAGTCGTGGCAGAGCCTACATTGTCAGAGATTGCTCCCCCAGCAGGTATGCAAGAGCATGTAGCTGGTGCCAAGTTCAGTGCTAATTTTGATGCTCTTAGACCCCCCCTATCTCAGCGCAGTCAGCTTCAAAGACTTGAGCGAGTTCCAAACCCATCTGTCTGATAAGGGCAAAACTATCAAGACAAAAGCCGAGTCGCTGCTGAGCCGCATCGCTTCGCAGCGTGGCTCCCTTAGTCCAGATGCCGCTTCTCTGCAAGAAAAAGTGAATAATTTGCTTGCCGCACAGAAGGAATATATGCTGAAGTTGGATCGACTGAACGCAGAGAAGGATCAACTCTCGGAGCAACTCAATGCCGCCACGTTGAGGTATTTCAAGGCCGAAAAGAAACTAGACCGAGCCAAAAGCTCCCAGGTGCAAAAGCTGGAGCAACAGGCTTTTGCAAATGCCACCCGCCCTTCTGGAGCAGCGTCAGCAGCAGCAGCGTCGAGTGAAGTCGGCTCAGAACAACACGAAGTAAATGGTTCGTCTGACGAATTATTGCTCAAATATGAGGAGGCGACGGCTTCTGCAGCCAAGCAGAAGGAGCAGCTTGATTCCATCCTGTCGGAACTAAAGACGGCGCAGGACGAGAATACAACGCTCAAGGCTCGCCAGAATACTTGGTCAGACGAAGATTTCATTCGGACGGACGTTTTCAAGCAGTTCAAGGCGCAAAATGAGGACCTCATCAAGAGAATCAACAACTTGGAGGCGATAAATAAGCAACTGCGGGAAGAGGCCGAAAAACTGCAGGCAGAGCGGACGTCCTATAAAATCCAACTGGAAGCTGATGCGAGTCAGGTAACACAGGAGTTGGAGGCTGATATCATGGCAAGAGATCAGGATCTTGCGCGAGTTCGTTCTGCGAGGGACGAGATTCTTGCCGAAAACACACAAAGAAAAGCCAGTATGGAGCAGGACAAGACGTCGATAGCTCATGTCAAGGACCTGATCAGTGCAAAGGACGATCACATTGCCGCTCTGGAATCTCGACTTTCCCGTCTTGAGCCCGCTGAAGACCAGGACATGGCCAACGCAGACGATGTCTCGCAGCTTTCTGAAGATGATGTCCGGCAAAAGTTGAAAAGGTTGCAACAAGACTTCCAGTCCATCAACCAGGAGTTGCCATCCATCGAAAAGGCGTACAAGAAGATGAAGGATCAAGCACAGAAAAAGGTGTTGGACTTTGTGGCCTTGGAAGAAAAGGTGTCTCTTTTGATTGCGGAGAAAAGCAAAGCAGACCAAAAGTACTTTGCGGCGAGAAAGGACGCTGACACCCGAAATAATGAGATACGATCACTGCGACACCAGAACAGCAAGAGTACAGAGATCATTGCTCAGCTGAAGGACCTGGAGGCGCAAAATAGATTGCTCCTTGGTAATTTGGAGAAGCAGGTGGCCGACCTGAAGCAGTCAAATGTTCTTTTGACGGCAGAGAACAAGAAGATGGAATCGACGAGCTTGGAGGCTGTAAGGCGTTCCGATTCTCTGAACCGACAGATCAGTGACTTGACCAGTCTGGTGAAATCTCGAGACAATGCATCTGCGGCTGTGCGAGAGCGAAATACGGTGCAAGAGGCAGAGGTGGAAAAACTGAAGGTTCGAATCGAGCATACTCAGAAGGATAGAGATCAGTGGAAGAACAAGGCCCTGAGCAACTCATCGGAGGAGGAAGAAATGTTACGAGTAAGCCGAGACCGTATCCTGCTACGTATCTGTCGTGCCATTCACACCAAGACGCTAACACGTACCACAGACGTTTGCATTATGCACAATTTGCAGGAACAACTTCAAGAACACGGCTCTGAAGACGTGCGGCCACTTGTTCTGTAACAAATGCGTGGATGATCGTATCAGCAACAGAATGCGCAAGTGCCCGACGTGTTCACGAGCTTTTGACAAGATGGATGTCATGCCTGTCCACCACTAAAATCTGTTATTTTTTTTTAACTTGGACCGGGTGACGTTTGCCACGTCGAAGGGATGAAGACCATTTTATTGCAAGATATCGCCTCTGCAAAGGCACCCCCAACTGACTTTGGCTAGTAGTCGAACCTGGAATGATGCAGCCATGTATACCAATTGCTATTAGAGGTGGGAGGTTACGGGGCAGTGATGATAGCTATGATGCCTCTCGCTCTACACAAAGGCGACCCAAGGCCGAGGCGTACCGCTCAGACATGTTACGTCGGGCGCATACTGACGACATGTCATTGTTTGGATATTGTACCACTAGGAACAGATGGGGTTGTGGGGGTTTGAACTTTGGCCGTGTACATGGTAGCAAGTATTATTATAGATCCGAGGATCGTCGGAGTACGGGAAGGACGGCGGAGTTTGAGGTCTACATTGGATACTTGAATAAACGCCTCAGCGTTATTGAGCAAATGCCCGAGTGCCTTGCTGTCATGGATGTCGACAGTGACGACGTATCCTTTGTGAATGTAAGGTGAAGCATATCGAGGCTGTTTCTGCCAAGTCTGGGCGGAAATATCAAAAAAGCGTCTTGCCTGATGGACTCGTGGGGTTTAAAGTTTGCCGACACGGCCAATGTATCTGTCTATCTACGACGAGTAGATCCGAACCCGGTACTCTCGCGTCTCGATGAGCTCCCGCTGGACGACGACGATGGCCAAGACGCGGCCGGCGACGGGCGAGGACTGGCCGGGCCGGAACCCCAAGCATTGCTCCCCCACGCGCCATCGTACCCTCGCCTGTCGTCGCTTCTACTCCTATTCCCAGCCAGGTATCCCGCCGCAGCACCGCCCGCCAAACCACTCCAAAATCCGGGTCCCCAGCCCGACGCCGAACTCGACGGCTTGGTCCCGGGATACGGCGGTGGGGGATCATTCCCGGGTCCCCATCCTCCTCCGCCTCCGCCTCCTCCCCCTCCTCCTCCCCATCCTCCCCATGTCCTTCCAGCATTCCCCCGCGGCGGTCTGCCCCCATTGCCGGCAACACAGGCCGAGTACACAATCCACCCCAGGACGGCGACAAACACGGCCATGAACAACCACGCACTCAGGTCGGTGCCGCCCCTCCCGTCGCCGAAATACGCGCCACCCGGGCTCGCCAGGTGCGGATACCGCTCCTGGCCCTTGCCCGTCAACATGAGGCTGTATTCGACGCCGCAGGAGCCCTTGAGCACGTGTGGGTCGTCGGCGCTCGCGTAGCCCTCGCAGACGACGTCGGTACTGCCGAGTATGAGCTCCTCGGGCAGGGTGGCCGTGCAGCTCCATTCGATGTCTTGGCCGCCGTACGAGGAGCCCTGGTTCGTGCAGCGCATGGTGTCGATGCTGTAGAGGGAGCACAGCTCTCTTGAGGATGTGCATTTCAGCTGGGGGACGGCGGGGACGCGGCGGTGGGTGGTTCTGGCGCCGTTGCCGCGGAGGGTGAGGGACTGGACCTGGGAGAGGAGGATGGCATCTTTGGGCTTGGCGGCGAGGGCGAGGGGGAGCGGGAGGGCGAGGATGGCGGCGAGGTGGCGGGCGTGCATTGTGTCGTGGTTCTTCTTTTTTTTTTTTGCTCCCGTGTTTGACGTTTGAGAGAGAAAGAGATGTTTGAGAGAGAGAGAGACTCGGTCGGTGGCGGTTATTCTGGAAGCTTGGCTTCGTTGGCGGGGTGGAGGCGGAGGAGGAGGAGGAGGAAGTTGGTCGCGAGAGGACAGAGGGCTATTGCCATGCCATGCGTGGCGCGGCAGGCAGGCTGGATGTGGAGGGACTTCTTTTCATGTACAATGGTAGATGGGCGAGCTTGGCGGCTGTGGCTGTTGCTGTTGCTGTTGCTGTTGCTGTTGCCTCGCTGGAGAGGACACGATGTCCAGACCGATTCGATTGACGAGGTTTGTGTGGCCGAGGCGGATGCGCAGAGCTCGACGCGGGAGGCTTCTGGGCAGCACCGCAGAGTCTGCTCCAGGTACGGAGTACGGAGTACAGACAGCAGCTGACGTCAGCGTCACCAGTGACCACTGGCGCTGACAGCGCCACGCCGCGCTGTGCACGCGTTTGGTTGTTTTTGTCATTTGTTTCATTGTTTTATTTTCTATTCTCCCTGCCCCTTCTTTGTTCATCCGCTCTCGGACACAGCAGCAGTCAAGCCCGTGGTGGGGAGCGGCCCCCCCCCCCCTTGGTCAGCACAGCACTTCTTGCACGGCTTGTCGCTGCGACCGAGAGCTGTGTCTGGTCGAGCCCGCGTCGTGGTGGTGACTTTCGACATGTGGACAACAATGCTCCTACTCCGGCGCACTCCCGGCACGGCGAGTGGTTCTGAATCATACTCACCGGTCGCGCGTCGCGTACGGCAGAACGTTGCGACGAGGTGCATCTTGTCTCGTCTGGGCGCGTGGTTTAGACGTCGCCTCCCGCGAGGCTTTCTTTCCAATGGCTGATCCCAGGCCGATGGATGGACGCCAGTGGCAGTGGGGCCACGGGCCACGGCGGGCTCGGACTTGTCCAAGACCCCGAGGCGTCCTGGCCGCCTCGCTCGTACACTTGAGCGGCATGGACGTGGCGGCTGGGATTGCACCGGAACTCGTAGACCGTGCTGTTCGTAAGTTACATGCCTGTTGTGCTTTGGCCTTTGAACGCCTGCCCGTTGTCCGTCGTTGGGCTGCCGGCCATTCGCGGCTTGCCCGGCGTGCACCCCAGGAATTCGATGCAAGTAGTTACATACCTACGATACCTAGGTGCCCAGAGAGATGGATGCCCGAATCTGCGAACCAGCGCTCGTGCGACGGCCGGGCGCCTCAGACATGCAAAGTCGGCGTCTGGTCGTGCCGGAGCGACGCGTCGAGAGCAGAATTGCATCAGTCTTCCGTAAGCGCGGCATGAGTCATCGCAGTGCAGTCCGTGGTTGGTGTCGATGTCGACTTTGCCGTCAATGGGTCATGCCGCACGCAGGCAGCAGGCAGCAGGCAGCAGCCCGCCAGAGCATAGCGAGATGAAGCCTACTATCCACCCAATCCCCAATCGCAAATGCCTGCGACTGGATCACGGACGTCGTGGAGTGCGACGGCTCCGCAACAGCCGAGATTGAAACCGTGGGCCCGAGTGCCGTCAAACAACAACTGGATGACTGTCCCGGCGTGCAGCCCAAGTTCCGAGTCCCTGCTCAGTACGTAGTAGCACATGGCACATGGCAAAGCCAGCGTGCGGGCAAAAGCACAACTCCCTACTCCGCGCTTCGTGGCCTGTCGTGGCCCGTTTATCTTCTCTGGCCATAAACGTGTAGCGCGTGCCCGTGACGTCTCGTACCAGCACTGCGAGCCTGGGACTCGGGCCCCGTCATTCCGGTACGGAGTACGGAGCACCCGTTCAGTATTCCTTCGTCCACCCTCCATCACGGACGTGGATGGCGCGGCAGGGGCGTTCTGGCGTCCGAGTCAACAGTCGTCGTGTCGTGGCGTGGGCCGGGTTTGCAAGTGCGCTGGTGTCTCCTAATATGCGCCGGTCGATGGATTACAAAACTAGCCGGATGCCCTCCCTATCTCCATACCTGCCTGAGCAGGCGTGGTCTCCTGAAGTCTCCTGGAGTCTCCCCAGAACGCCTTCCCTGGATTCTGGCACCGTTGCATGGCTCCTTCCTTCAAGAAGACTCCCTATTCCTATTCTACCCACTACCTACCTACCTAGGTACTTAAGTTACCTCCAAGTAGGTACCTAGGTAACTACTCGCCGCTCGGCAACCCATCGTGCTTGACCTACGCCCTCAACCGACGTCCGCATTCACCCCTGGCATCAGCAGCTGCGGTCGAGTCCTTCTCAATCTCATCCATTTCAAACAGGCGTCGCGGCGGTGACTCGCTCTTCAGAGGCTCGTTCCCATTGAGCCCGTCCTCCGGCTCGCTCCACCAACCGAGGCCTCGATAAGCAGCTGTCGAAACCGCAACCCAAACTCATCGCGCTGGGCGGCCGTGTTTCTTGCGCAACGGCGCGCCAATCTAGCCGTCATGGCTAAGAAAATTTCGGAAAAGGGCAACTCGCCTTCCCAGTCCGATTCCGAGAGGTCCAGCCGCCGCCGTCAAGATTCCTTTGATGGCCAAGCAACTCTACAGAACGAAAAGGAGGACCTGGACCGAGCCCTCACCAATGCCGACTCCAGAGTGGTGGCTGCTCCTCCCCAGGCCGCCGACCTTGAGGACATGTTTCGTCATCTGCCGCCAGACGAAGCCCAAATCCTGAGGCGCCAAACCGTCACGCCCGAACTGAAGCAGGGCGTTGCTGTTCTTTACCGATATGCCTCTCGCAACGACCTCATCATCATGGCCGTATCTGCCATTTGTGCCATTGCCTCTGGCGCTGCCTTACCACTCATGACCGTCATCTTTGGAAATCTTCAGCGCATCTTTCAAAACTACTTTTACGCACAAGGCCACATGAGCTACGACTCCTTCATGGACGAACTGAGCAAATATGTCCTCTACTTTATATATCTCGGAATCGGCGAGTTCGTTGTCACTTACATATGCACTGTGGGCTTCATATATACTGGCGAGCACATCAGCGCCAAGATTCGCGAGCATTATCTGGAGAGCTGCATGCGCCAGAACATTGGCTTCTTTGACAAGCTCGGTGCTGGGGAGGTGACCACTCGCATCACTGCCGACACCAACCTGATCCAGGAGGGCATCTCTGAAAAGGTATCCTTGACTCTGGCGGCCGTGGCGACATTCATCACCGCCTTTGTGATAGCCTTCGTCAACTATTGGAAGCTGACACTTATTCTCTCCTCCACCGTCTTCGCCCTCATCTTGAACATTGGTATCGGTTCGAGCTTCATGTTGAAGCACAATAAAAATTCTCTCGAGGCTTATGCTCAGGGTGGAAGTCTTGCCGATGAAGTCGTCAGCTCCATCCGCAGTGCTGTCGCCTTCGGTACCCAGGACCGCCTCGCCAGGCAATATGACAAGCACCTTGGGAAGGCCGAGTACTTTGGATTCCGTGTCAAGAGCTCCATGGCCATCATGGTTGCCGGAATGATGCTCATTCTTTTCCTCAACTATGGCCTTGCCTTTTGGCAGGGTAGCCAGTTCATTGTCGATGGCACCGTACCCCTCAACAAGATTTTGATCATCATGATGTCCGTCATGATTGGTGCTTTCAACCTCGGAAACGTTGCCCCCAACATGCAGGCTTTCACTACTGCTGTGGCTGCGGCCGCCAAGATCTTCAACACGATTGACCGTGTCTCGCCTCTTGACCCCAGCGACGACAGGGGTGACAAGATTGAGAACCTGCAGGGCAACATCCGCCTTGAGAATGTCAAGCATATTTACCCTTCGCGCCCCGAAGTTGTGGTCATGGACGGCGTGACTCTTGACATTCCGGCTGGGAAGACGACTGCCCTTGTCGGTGCTTCTGGCTCTGGCAAGAGTACCATTGTCGGCCTCGTCGAACGATTCTATGATCCGGTTCAAGGTGCCGTCTACCTCGACGGTCGAGATGTTGGCAAGCTCAACCTTCGATGGCTCCGTCAGCAGATGGCTCTCGTGAGCCAGGAGCCTACCCTCTTCGGCACCACCATCTTCAACAACATCAGCCATGGTCTCATTGGAACTCAGTACGAACATGAAGGTGAAGAGAAGCACAGGGAAATGGTGATTCAGGCCGCAATAAAGGCCAATGCGCATGACTTCATCTCTGCTCTCCCTGAAGGCTACGAGACCAATGTCGGTGAGCGCGGCTTTCTCCTGTCTGGAGGACAGAAACAGCGCAGTGCTATTGCCCGAGCTGTTGTCTCGGACCCAAAGAGTAAGTAGCCTGAGAAACTCAGCGCCTTGTTACTCAAGCACAGTGAGTGCTAACATTTCCCAGTTCTACTTCTTGACGAGGCCACATCTGCTCTCGACACAAAGTCAGAAGGCGTTGTTCAGGCCGCCTTGGAGGTTGCTGCTGCTGGTCGAACCACCATCACCATTGCCCATCGCCTGTCCACCATCAAGGATGCTCACAACATTGTCGTCATGAGTTCAGGCCGCATTGTAGAACAGGGTACTCACGACGAGCTTCTCGAGAAGAAGGGTGCATATTACAAGCTCGTATCAGCCCAAAACATCGCCGCTGCGGAGGATTCGACTGTCGAGGAAGAGGAGCATCTAAATGAGCAGCAGCAGGCGCTTCTTCAAAGGATGTCCACAAACAAGAAAGGCCGGTTGACCATGGATCCCGATGAAGGTATCGCCAACAAGCTGCTACGCCGCTCGTCTACCCGGAAATCTGTGTCTAGTGTTGCCCTTCAGAAGAACACGCCCGAGGGCGAAAAGAAGTACGGCCTGTGGACCTTGTTGAAGCTCATCGCATCCTTCAATGCTGCCGAATGGCACCTTATGCTCTTCGGCCTGGTGTTTGCTGCCATCTGCGGCGGTGGTAACCCTACTGCTGCAGTCTTCTTCGCCAAGCAGATCGTCACCCTTTCGCAACCCGTTACCCCTGCCAATCGCGACCAGATCAAGAAGGATTCAGACTTTTGGAGTGCCATGTACTTGATGCTTGCCCTTGTCCAGTTCTTGGCCTTCTCTGCCCAGGGCGTTGCTTTCGCCATGTGCTCTGAGCGCCTGGTTCGCCGCGTCCGTGGCAGGGCCTTTAGAGCCATGCTGCGACAGGACGTTGCTTTCTTCGACAAGGACGAAAACACAGCCGGTGCCCTCACATCCTTCTTGTCCACAGAGACGACGCACGTCGCAGGTCTCAGCGGTGTTACTCTCGGCACCTTGCTCATGGTCTTCACCACCCTAATCGCTGCCTGCAGTGTTGGCCTGGCCATCGGCTGGAAGTTGTCTCTCGTCTGTATCACCACTATGCCGGTTCTTCTCGGTTGTGGCTTCTTCCGATTCTGGATGCTTGCTCACTTCCAAAGACGATCAAAGGCTGCGTACGCATCGTCGGCCACCTTCGCCTCCGAGGCCATTTCTGCTATCCGTACAGTTGCCGCCCTTACACGTGAGAGTGACGTTTTGAAGCAGTATCGTGACTCGCTCGCTGAGCAGCAGCGCCGCAGTCTGAAGTCGGTTCTGAAGTCGAGCACACTCTACGCCGCTTCTCAAGCTCTACTTTTCCTCTGCTTTGCCCTTGGTTTCTGGTATGGTGGTACCCTTATCGGCAGAGGCGAATATGACCTGTTTCAGTTCTTCTTATGCTTCATGGCCGTCATCTTTGGAGCCCAGTCAGCCGGCACCATCTTCTCCTTCGCTCCTGACATGGGCAAGGCTCACCACGCTGCTGGCGAGCTCAAGACTTTGTTTGATCGCAAACCCACTATTGACTCTTGGTCCGAGGAGGGTGAGAGGCTTCCCAAGGTTGACGGAACCCTCGAATTTCGAGACGTTCATTTCCGATACCCAACTCGCCCTGACGTTCCCGTTTTGCGCGGTCTCAACCTTACCGTCCACCCCGGCCAGTACATTGCCTTGGTCGGCGCCTCTGGTTGCGGTAAGAGCACAACGATTGCCCTCCTCGAACGATTCTACGACCCCCTCTTTGGCGGTATTTTTGTCGATGGCAAAGAAGTCAGCTCCCTCAACATCAACGACTACCGGTCCCACATTGCCCTTGTCAGCCAAGAACCAACTCTGTACCAGGGCACTATCAGGGTTAACATTCTCCTCGGTAGCTCAAGCGAAGTCGTCTCAGACGAGGCTATCGAGTTTGCTTGCCGGGAAGCCAACATCTACGACTTTATCGTTTCACTGCCTGAAGGTTTCAATACAGTAGTCGGTAGCAAAGGCACACTGCTCTCCGGTGGTCAGAAGCAACGCGTTGCCATTGCTCGTGCTCTCATCCGCGACCCCAAGATCCTCCTACTTGACGAAGCTACGTCGGCGCTTGATTCCGAGTCGGAGCACGTTGTGCAGGCTGCCCTCGACAAGGCTGCCAAGGGTCGTACCACGATTGCCGTCGCCCATAGACTCAGCACTATTCAGAAGGCCGACGTCATTTACGTGTTTGACCAGGGCCGAATTGTTGAGGCAGGCACTCATTATGAATTGATGAAGAAGAATGGGCGGTACGCTGAGCTGGTCAACCTCCAAAGCCTTGCGAAGCATGGATGATTTTTTTTATTTTTTTTTTTGCTGCATCTTGTTGGGCGTGTTTCATAACTTTGCTTCACATGTCACCATATTGATTTGACGTTTTGTGATTGTTTTTACCTGTGGATACCTTGACGGATGAGATGAGATGTCCCGAGTTGTAGTCGAAGGTGCTGGCTAGACTTGCTTTGCATACAAGGCGTTTCCGTTTACTCTCTCTCTCCGTCTCTCTTTGTAAAGGAAATTGGGAGATATTTATCGACAAGAGTCGCATAGCGTCGCTCTGCAATGCAGATGGGGTGTTTGGACGTCGCGTTAAGCCCCTCGCACTTGAATATATTGTAATTGTAAAACTTTCCCGCGCTGTTGAGAAACGGCCCGAGTCTATTTGTGCGCCTTTTCAGGATGCGTAATGGCAAAGAATAAACAAACTGGTCGGGGGGAGGTCTTGTCGTCTGACAAGTGGTAGGCGCCTAGAAGCGACCCATGTCGGCAGCAGGTTCCAAGGGACTGTCGATTTTCATCCGCATTCATTTCCGGGCCATGGTTTGTCGAGTGAGGCTCCCGGCCATTCATGACTCAGGGGTTGAGCGTGCGCGCTCTGACCCAGCTTCGGACCGTTTATGCGATAGTCACGGCACGCTAGATTATCTGGAACCGAAATACATCGCGACACGTCTTCTACAGAAAGACCTCAAGTGGGGAGGGATCCTGACGGTGGCCATTTGGGAACAGCGTGAGTGAGGGTCATGATGCACTGGAAGAGAAGAAAGGAAAGGGGCACAGCACAGCACAAGGAACAAAGGATGACTTGGACTTGGTCAGACGTTCATGTCGTGCAGGTTCTCGAAAATGTGTCGCATTGGCAGCGAGGACAGCGGGACAGGAGCACAGATGGGCCGGGGTATGGTGAAACACGGTTGTGAGCTCGATTGTGGCCAGGCGGCCTTGGCTCGAGACGGACATGGTCTATTTTAAACACGGTCGGCACGGCGGAAATCTGACGGCGGCATGGCATGGACAGTGAGTGGTGTGATGGTTGATGAGATGAGACAAGAGGGTGCGCATCGCGGGCGAGCGCCCTGCCCTGGCCTGGGACAACAAGAGTAAGAAGATGGCGGGCGTCACTGCGATGTCGTGCCTCTACCGTTGTGGTGTTGGTTTCGCGAGGGCCGCATAGGAGTCTTGGCCCCAAACCGGGGCGGCCGAAGGGACGTCTTCTGCCTAAGGCCTGGGCGTTTGTTACGCTTGGCGTCGAGCACGCATTATGAAATTATTCTCTGAGAGGTCATCTCCCCTGGCAGCTGACTCGGCGTTGATGCGAGATGCGAGGAGAGTGTAGATGACCCGACCATTGCTCGCCTACCTGAGCTGACCTGACTATTGTAGTTGACCTGACCTGACTATTGCTATAGGGGGACAAGAGGGCATAATAGATTTTAATTAGTTAGATTTTCTTTAAGAAATCTATTCTTAGTAGAGTAAAAAATAGAGCAAAATAAGTTTTAATTAGGCAGAAAATTTTTATAGAATATAATTAAATTATATAAAATATTTATAAAAAGTAGGTTTAGAAATTTTAATATATTAGCTATAGCTTTCTTCTAAATTTTTTTTTTCTTTATACTTTGCCTTCTTATTAAACTAAGGCTATACTATTAAAATAATATTATATTATAAAGAATTTATAAGTATTCTCTTTAGAATTTATTTTAAATATACTTAGAATTAACTTTAATTAAATTCTAAACTAGAAAGTATTTTAGTAGTATATAAGTAAAGAGAAAAGTAGATATTAGCTTAGTCTCTCTAACTATAAATTTAATATATAAAGTAATTTTATTATTAAAGTTAGTAAGATTTTTTGCTATATAAATATAGAGAATAACTATATATATTATATTATAAGTT